>NC_057795.1:453947323-453993189 GCF_018294505.1 Triticum aestivum | reverse complement strand
AGTGGAAGTCTGGCTTACCACTCGGTAGGATTTTTATAACTTAGGCGAGTACTTGGACTGCAGCTAAGCCTCCGAGTGGAAGTCTGGCTTACCACTCGGTAGGATTTTGATAACTTAGGCGAGTACTTGGACTACAGCTAAGCCTCCGAGTGGAAGTCTGGCTTACCACTAGGTAGGATTTTTATAACTTAGGCGAGTACTTGGACTGCAGCTAAACCTCCAAGTGGAAGTCTGGCTTACCACTCGGTAGGATTTTTATAACTTAGGCGAGTACTTGGACTGCAGCTAAGCCTCCGAGTGGAAGTCTGGCTTACCACTCGGTAGGATTTTATTTAATCTTAGGCGAAATGGATTCGCAGCTAAGCCTCCGAGTGGGAGTCTGGCTCACCACTCGGTAATGATTTTTACAAACTTAGGCGAAACGGATTCGCGGCTAAGCCTCCGAGTGGGAGTCTGGCTCACCACTCAGTAAGGATTTTTACAAACTTAGGCGAAACGGATTCGCGGCTAAGTCACCCACTGAGGGGAAAATTTTATTGGACAAAATAAAAAGTGACAAAAATTATGGAGGAACTATGACACTATTATTTTGAAATCCATGAACTACAGGAGTACTTTATTGCAACTCATCCGAGTGATAAACTTAAGTGTAAAATGGGCGGAGTAGTTCCGTGTTCCAAGCTCGGGGCTCGTCGATATTATGTTCGACGTTGTAAAGACGGTACGCCCTGTTGTGGAGAACTTTGGTGACGATGAAGGGCCCTTCCCAAGAAGGAGCAAGCTTGTGATGTTTCTTCTAATCCACTCGGAGAACTAAATCTCCTTCCTGGAAGGCTCGACCCCTCACATTTCTGGCGTGGAAACGACGCAAATCTTGTTGGTAGATGGTCGATCGGATCAGAGCCATCTCCCTTTCTTCCTCTAAAAGGTCGACTGCGTCCTGCCGCGCTTGTTCAGCTTCTGCTTCGTTGTAGATCTCAACTCGAGGAGCATTGTGGAGAAGATCACTCGGCAAGACTGCTTCAGCTCCGTAGACCAAGAAGAATGGAGTTCTTTCGGTCGATCGATTAGGTGTGGTCCGCAGTCCCCAAAGCACCGAGGGAAGTTCGTCGACCCACACTCCAGCTGCATGCTTGAGATCACGCATCAGTCGGGGTTTCAATCCCTTGAGAATCAGGCCATTGGCTCGCTCTGCTTGTCCATTCGTCTGCGGATGGGCGACTGAAGCGTAGTCGACTCGTGTGCCTTGAGAGTTGTAGAAGTCCCTGAATTCCTCCGAGTCAAAGTTCGACCCATTATCCGTAATGATGCTGTGTGGGACTCCATATCTGAATATCAGTTCTCTGATGAAGCTAACAACAGTACCAGCGTCAAGGTTCTTGATTGGTTTAGCCTCAATCCACTTGGTGAACTTGTCGACTGCCACTAGTACATGCGTGAAGCCACTTCGACCTGTTCTCAAAGGACCGACCATGTCCAACCCCCATACTACGAAAGGCCAGACGAGTGGAATGGTCTTCAGAGCTGATGCAGGCTTGTGCGACATATTCGAGTAGAACTGACATCCCTTGCACTTATCCACTATTTCCTTCGCCATCTCATTCGCCTTTGGCCAGTAAAATCTGGCTCGGTATGCTTTGGCCACGATGGTCCGAGAGGACGCATGATGACCACAGGTCCCCGAGTGGATATCATTAAGGATGATTCGACCTTCTTCTGGTGTTATGCACTTCTGACCAACTCCAGTCACGCTTTCTCTATATAACTGTCCTTTGATTACGGTGAAGGCTTTAGATCGACGGACGATCTGTCGAGCCTCTTCCTCATCCTCCGGAAGCTCTTTTCTCAGGATATACGCGATATACGGAACTGTCCAGTCGGGAATGACCACCAAGACCTCCATGACCAAGTCGACCACTGCTGGGACTTCAACCTCAGTCGGATCTGTGGCACTCTTGGGCTGTGGAGCTTCTTCGGTGAAAGGATCTTCTTTGACTGACGGAGTGTGTATATGCTCCAAGAACACATCACTCGGAATGGCTCCTCTCTTGGAACCTATCTTTGCTAGATCAGCAGCTGCTTGATTTTTCAGTCGGGGTATCTGATGGATCTCTAACCCCTCGAACTTCTTTTCTAGCTTCCTCACTGCACTGCAGTATCCAGTCATGGCTGGGCTTCTCACGTCCCACTCCTTCATCACTTGGTTGACCACTAAATCTGAATCGCCATAGACCATCAGGCGATGGACGCCGAGTGAAACGGCCATGCGCAATCCGTATAAGAGGGCCTCGTACTCTGCCTCATTGTTGGAGGAATCAAAGTGAATCTGGAGCACATATCTGAGCTTATCTCCTCTGGGGGAAACCAGGACAACCCCAGCACCGGAACCATTCAACATCTTAGAGCCATCAAAAAACATGGTCCAATGCTCCGAGTGAACTTCAGTCGGCTGCTGCTGTTCAATCCACTCGGCGAGGAAATCTGCTATTGCCTGGGACTTAATGGCTTTCTTTGCCTCAAACCTGATATCAAGGGGAAGAAGTTCAATCGCCCATTTCGCCACTCGACCAGTTGCATCTCTGTTGTGCAAAATCTCTGATAGTGGAGCGTCGCTGACGACTGTGATGGAATGATCAGAGAAATAATGAGCAACCTTCTTTGTGGTCATGTATATTCCATACACAAGCTTCTGATAATGAGGATATCTCTGCTTGGATGGAGTCAAGACTTCAGACAAATAATACACTGGGCGCTGAACTTTGAAAGCTTTTCCTTCCTCTTCCCGCTCGACCATAAGCACTGTACTGACGACTTGTCCTGTGGCTGCGATATAAAGCAACAGAGGCTCTTTGCTGATTGGAGCAGCAAGCACCGGCTGGGTGGAGAGCAGAGCTTTTAGCTCGGCAAACGTTGCATCAGCTTCTGGAGTCCACTCGAACTTGTCTGCCTTCTTCATCAGTCGGTAAAGAGGCAATGCCTTTTCACCGAGTCGTGAGATGAATCAACTTAATGCGGCCAAGCATCCAGTAAGCTTCTGGACATCGTGCACTCGCACAGGGCGTTTCATTCGGAGAATAGAGCCAATCTTTTCTGGATTAGCGTCGATCTCTCGCTCGGAAACGAGAAAACCGAGTAACTTGCCACCAGGAACTCCGAATGTGCACTTTGATGGATTGAGCTTGATATCATACATTCTGAGGTTGGCAAATGTTTCGGCGAGGTCAGCGAGCAGGTCGGAACCTTTTCGTGACTTGACGAAGATATCATCCATATACGCTTCCACATTCCGACTGATTTGAGTGAGTAGACACTTCTGAATCATTCGCATAAATGTGGCTCCGGCATTCTTGAGGCCGAATGGCATGGTGATATAGCAGAAGCACCCGAATGGAGTGATGAAAGCTGTTTTTACCTCGTCGTGTCCGTACAGACGGATCTGGTGGTACCCGGAGTAGGCGTCTAGAAAAGACAATCTCTCGCATCCCGCGGTCGAGTCAACAATTTGATCTATGCGAGGGAGAGGAAAATGATCTTTCGGGCAGGCCCGGTTGATGTGCTTGAAATAAATGCACATTCGGAGCGATTTGTCCTTCTTAGGAACCATGACGACATTAGCGAGCCACTCGGAGTGGTATATCTCTCGGATAAATCCTGCCGCCAACAGTCGAGCCACTTCCTCACCAATGGCTTTTCTCTTCTGGACGGCGGACCGCCGAAGATGCTCTTTGACTGGTTTTGCTGATGAGTCGACTCTTAGGCGATGCTCAACCAGTCCCCTGGGAACACCTGACATGTCTGCGGGCTTCCATGCATAAATGTCCCAGTTCTCACGGAGGAACTGTATGAGCGCTTCTTCCTATTTCGGGTCGAGTGTTGTGGAGATGTGGGTCGGAGCTGCATCGGGGTCGGTCGGGTGAATGTGAACAGGCTTCGTCTCACCGGACGACTGAAATGCAGATTCTATGGCGGGTTTCTTGGATCGCAGCAAATCACTCGGATCTGCGTTTTGCTTGTATTCTTCAAACTCGACCGCTGTCACCTGGGAATCAGCAATCTTTGAGCCCTTCTGAAAGCACTCTTCTGCCTTTTTCCGATCACCGGTGACAATGATCACTCCTTTGGGGCCGGGCATATTCAATTTGAGGTACACGTAACATGGTCGAGCCATGAACCGTGCATAAGCTGGTCTCCCCAAAATGGCGTGATATGCACTCTGAAAATCCACGACCTCAAACGTCAACTTCTCTTTGCGAAAATGTTTCGAATCACCAAACACCACGTCCAAAGCTATTTGGCCGAGTGACTCGGCTTTCTTCCCTGGTATAACTCCATGAAAGCTCATGTTACTGGTGCTCAGTCGGGACATCGGAATGCCCATTCCTTTCAGTGTGTCTGCATACAGCAAATTCAGCCCGCTACCACCGTCCATCAGCACTTTTGTCAGTCGAGTGCCTTCGACAACTGGATCGACCACCAAAGCTTGCCTCCCAGGGGTGGCAATATGAGTCGGGTGATCAGATTGGTCGAATGTGATGGGTGTTTGGGACCATTCCAGATAATTTGCTTTTGCTGGGGTAACCATGTTCACCTCGCGGTTAATGACTTTCAATCGACTCTTGGTTTCCACATCTGCATAGATCATCAGAGTGGAGTTGACATGCGGATATCCTTCCTCACTGTCCTCCTTGTCTTTGGCCTTGTCCGACTCCTTTTCCTTGTCTTTAGACTGTTTTCCTTGAAACTGCTAGATCAGGAGTCGACATTGGCGAGTGGTATGCTTTGGGTAAATGATATTCCCCTCTTCGTCTTTCTTCGTGTGGATGTGACACGGCATATCCATCACGTTGTTCCCTTCTTTATCCTTTACCTTCTTAGGGTTCCAGGATCCTTTTGGTTTCCCTTTAAACTTTCCATGAGCCACGGCCAGAGCCTCTCCAGGAGCTGCCGGTTCAGCCTTCCGCTTCTGTTTCCGACTGGTGTTTCCCTTCTCCGACTGGCTCAGCTTGTGCTTGCCGCTTCGGAGTCGATCTTCTTCTTCGCCGTTGGCATACTTGGTAGCAATTTCCATCATCCGACTCAAGGTCATGTCTCCGATTCGACCAAAATTTAAACTCAATTCTCTGTTCTTGACACCATCCTTGAAGGCGCAGACTGCCTGATGATCAGACACATTCTCCACAGTATGGTGCAAAGTGATCCATCTCTGAATATACTCCCTGAGAGTCTCATTGGTCTTCTGCACGCAGACTTGCAGCTCCGTCAATCCAGCCGGTCGCTTGCAAGTTCCTTCAAACGTTCTGACGAACACTCGGGACAGATCTTCCCAAGTGTAAATGCTGCTAGGAGGTAACTGATTCAACCACGCTCTGGCAGAACCTTCCAACATGAGGGGCAAATGCTTCATGGCCACCTCGTCATTCCCACCACTAATCTGAACCGCCACTCGGTAGTCCTCAAGCCAAGTTTCAGGCGTAGACTCACCGGTGAACTTGCTGACTCCTGTTGCCAACCTGAAATTGGGAGGAATCACTGCGGCTCTGATAGCTCTACTGAAACATTCCGGACCAGAAACGTGCACTCGACTGCTCGTGGGCGCATCTCTGTCGAGTCCACCTCGATGGGCTCTGTTCCGGTCGACCAAGACTTGCACGATAATGGATCGCGCGTCGAAGCCTGGTTCTCTGGGGTCGACTGGAACTCTTCGCCCCGCACTAAGCTGACGTCTGTCATCTTGCTGCCGAGGAGCGTAAGACCCACCCCTCGGAGGGGAAGTGGGCACTTGACGCCTATCATCTCGGTCGTGTCGGTCTCCATATTGGTCTCGCCGATTCTCGCGCCCTTCACGCCGCGGAGGCGATCTGGGACTGTGAGCCGACTGAACCATATTCGCAGCGACGGATCGACTGTGAATTCTGTTGCGCGACTGCGACACGGCTGAATTCTGATCTCCTGCTGCCCGGAGCAGATCCCTGATCTGCATCAAGCCTCTGCCAGCTTCCGACTGAGAGGGCTGGATGGACTCTGCTATACGGGTCGCAGCTGCTAAATTCTGGATTGGGGTTCGATATACCTGAGTCGGCGGGAAGAGTTGATGTCGATTGGCGTCGGGAACTCGTTGCCGCGCGCGCTCGTCGAGTGCTCGCTGAAGATTCTCCAGGCGAGCGCGTTCGGCCAAACTGGCCAAACATGCCTCCTCCAAGGCGCGAGCCTCGGGGGTTTCTCCTGCGACGGGAGTATGCAGGGCCTCCATGTTCCTGCGGCGAAGTTCCTCTCTTTGCAGAGAGTCGAGTGGCTCGGGCTGGTACTCTTCGTGGTCTCGTGCGGGGTCGCCTCCGTCGCCTGCCCCACCATCACGGGCGAAGCCAGGGGGGCTGTGAGGCCCGTCGACCATCAGGATTTCCGCCGCTGGATCACTGCTATCGCATTCGGATGCAGTCTCTACGGAGCCAGTCGACAGATCGAACAGGCCGTAGAGAGATTCGTCGGGCTCGATTGCCGCAACTTGGGTGGTGGCCGTCTGGCGAGCCACCGCGTGTCTCACCCACCGCTGAAGCCTCGACCGACCCGAGCGCTTGCGCTGGCGGGAGACCGGGAGGGTGGTCGATAGGGGAGTCGACCGATATGGGGTCGACGGTTGCCGCAGCAGAACACCGCGGACACATGCGCAAAAATTCGTCGCACCGCGGACGGGTAGCGCATCGACGTCGAGTGGAGCCTCCTGGAGCGAGGCGGAGTCGTCGGCGACGAAGGTGAGAGCACCGAGACGAATCTCTCGACCCTCGACCAAAACTCCAGCAGCTACCATGATGAAAGTACTCGGAAGAATCGCAACTTCTCCACAAAATCGCTAAAACACCTGCCCCACGGTGGGCGCCAACTGTCATGGATCTAAGTCTGACAGTAGAGTGGGGGGTAGGTATGGAGAGGCAAGGTTCTAGGTATGGAGAGGTTGTAAACACAAGAGATGTACGAGTTCAGGCCCTTCTCGGAGGAAGTAAAAGCCCTACGTCTCGGAGCCCGGAGGCAGTCGAGTGGATTATGTGTATATGGATTACAGGGTGCCGAACCCTTCTGCCTGTGGAGGGGGGTGGCTTATATAGAGTGCGCCAGGACCCCAGCCAGCCCACGTAATGAAGGGTTTAAGGTACATTAAGTCCGGGGCGTTACTGGTAATGCCCCACATAAAGTGTCTTTACTATCATAAAGTCTACTTAATTACAGACCGTTGCAGTGCAGAGTGCCTCTTGTCCTTCTGGTGGTCGAGTGAGTCTTCGTGGTCGAGTCCTTCAAGTCAGTCGAGTGAGTCCCTCATAGGTCGACTGGAAGGTGATCTCTTCTAAGGGTGTCCTTGGGCAGGGTACTTAGATCAGGTCTGTGACCCTACCCTAGGTACATGACTCCATCAGCCCTCCCGAGAGAGATTAGGGCTTGGCGGCGGCTCCGTATCGTAAAATGCGATGAAACTTTCTCTCTGATTTTTTTCTCCAGAAACCAAATATATAGAGTTGGAGTTGAGGTCGGTGGAGCTCCAGGTGCCCCACGAGGCAAGGGGGCGCGCCCCCACCCTCGTGGAAAGGGTGTGGGCCCCCTGGCCTTGATTCTTTTGCCAATAATTTTTATATTTTCCAAAAGTTACCTCAGTGGATTATCAGGTCATTCCGAGAACTTTTGTTTTCTGCACAAAAATAACACCATGGCAGTTCTGCTGAAAACAGCGTCAGTCGGGTTAGTTTCATTCAAATCATGCAAGTTAGAGTCCAAAACAAGGGCAAAAGTGTTTGGAAAAGTAGATACGTTGGGGACGTATCAGGGACTAACCTCTTAACCGGAGGCCAGTCCAAATTGCAGTTTTTTTGCCTATTTTAGTGTTTCGCGGAAAAGGTATATCAAACGGAGTCCAAATGGAATGAAACCTTCGGGAGAGTCATTTTTGGAACAAACGCAATCCATGAGACATGGAGTGGACGTCAAGGAAGCAACGAGGCGACCACGAGGCAGGGAGGCGCGCCTAGGGGGGGTAGGTGCGCCCCCACCCTCGTGGGCCCCTCGTGGCTCCCCTGACCGACTTCTTTCACCTATATATACTCATATACCCAGAAAACATCCGAGAGCACCACGAAACCCTATTTCCACCGCCACAAACTTTTGTACCCATGAGATCCCATCTTGGGGCCTTTTCCGGTGCTCCGCCGAAGGGGGGAATCAATCACGGAGGGCTTCTACATCCACACCATAGCCTCTCCGATAATGTGTGAGTACTTTACCTTAGACCTTCTGGTCCATAGCTATAAGCTAGATGGCTTCTTCTTTCTCTTTGGATCTCAATACAAAGTTCTCCTCGATCTTCTTGGAGATCTATTCGATGTAATACTTTTTGCGGTGTGTTTGTCGAGATCCGATGAATTGTGGGTTTATGATCAAGATTATCTATGGACAGTATTTGAATCTCCTCTGAATTCTTCTATGTATGATTTGCTATCTTTGCAAGTCTCTTTGAATTATCAGTTTCGTTTGGCCTAATAGATTGATCTTTCTTGCAATGGGAGAAGTGCTTAGCTTTTGGTTCAATCTTGCGGTGTCCTTTCCCAGTGACAGTAGGGGCAGCAAGGCACGTATTGTATTGTTGCCATCGAGGATAAAAAGATGGGGCTTATATCATTTTGATTGAGTTTATCCCTCTACATCATGTCATCTTGCCTAATGCGTTACTCTGTTCTTATGAAGTTAATACTCTAGATGCATGCTGGATAGCGGTCGACGTGTGGAGTAATAGTAGTAGATGCAGAATCGTTTCAATCTACTTGTCGCGGACGTGATGCCTATATACATGATCATGCCTAGATATTCTCATAATTTTGCACTTTTCTATCAATTGCTCGACAGTATATTGTTCACCCACCGTAATACTTATGCTATCTTGAGAGAAGCCACTAGTGAAACCTATAGCCCCCGTGTCTATTTCCCATCATATAAGTTTCCGATCTATTTTATTTTCCAATCTTTACTTTCCAATCTATATCATAAAAAGACCAAAAATATTTATCTTATTATCTCTATCAGATCTCACTTTTGCAAGTGGTCGTGAAGGGATTGACAACCCCTTTATCGCGTTGGTTGCGAGGTTCTTATTTCTTTGTGCAGGTACGAGGGATTTGAGTGTAGCCTCATATTGGATTGATACATTGGTTCTCAAAAACTAAGGGAAATACTGAGCTACTTTGCTGCATCACCCTTTCCTCTTCAAGGGAAAACCAACGCATGCTCAAGAGGTAGCAAGAAGGATTTCTGGCGCAGTTGACGGAAAGTCTACGCACAAGTCAAGACATACCAAGTACCCATCACAAACTCTTATCCCTCGTATTACATTATTTGCCATTTGTCTCTCATTTTCCTCTCCCCCAGTTCACCTTTGCCTTTTCTTCGCCTTCTTACCGTATGTATCTTTGTTTGTGTTTCCATGTGCCTTCTATTCGCTTGCATCTTTGCTTGCTAAAAATCTATTGATATGGATCCACTTAAAGTGTTCTACTTGGATCATCTTCGATCCTTATGCGCTTGTGCTGAACCCCAACTACCCTAGTTGATGGGAAATCTTTAGATGAGCATGCTCATTTTGTGCGTCACCGTTTGTCTGAAAAAGGGAGAATCTTATGGGATCTAATAAACATATTGCTGTCTTATGCTTGGAATCTTTGTGAAATTTATGATTTTACTTGTTCCTCTAAGAACCCTAAAAAACACCTTCCCTACCTATGTGAGTTTAATGATAATGAAATCTTATCTTCTTATGGAAAGGGTGTTTATAGTTACTGAAAGATCGAGGATGATGCCTAGAGGGGGGGGGTGAATAGGCGCTTTAAAATAATCACGGTTTAGGCTTGAACAAATGCGGAATAAACCTAGCGGTTAATTTGTCAAGCACAAAACCTAAAACAACTAGGCTCACCTATGTGCACCAACAACTTATGCTAAGCAAGATAAGCAACTATGTGATAGCAAGATATATGACACAGAACAATATGGCTATCACAAAGTAAAGTGCATAAGTAAAGGGCTCGGGTAAGAGATAACCGAGGCACGTGGAGACGATGATGTATCCCGAAGTTCACACCCTTGCGGATGCTAATCTCCGTTTGGAGCGGTGTGGAGGCACAATGCTCCCCAAGAATCCACTAGGGCCAGATAATCTCCTTACGCTCTTGCACAATGCAAGATGCCGTGATTCCACTAAGGGACCCTTGAGGGCGGTCACCAAACCTGTACAAATGGCGACCCTTGGGGGCGGTCACCGAACCCGTACACTTTGGCAACCCTTGGGGGCGGTCACCGGTACCCGTCAAATTGCTCGGGGCCATCTCCACAACCTAATTGGAGACCCCAACGCTTGCCCGTAGCTTTACACCACAATGATTGAGCTCCGAACAACTCCAACCGTCTAGGGCACCAAGGCACCCAAGAGGAACAAGATCTAGGGTGTCCAAACACCCAAGAGTAACAAGCTCAAGGGTACCAAGCACCCAAGAGTAATAAGCTTCTCAACTTGTAACTTCCACGTATCACGTGGAGAACTCAAACCGATGCACCAAATGCAATGGCAAGGGCACACAGAGTGCCCACTCCTTCTCTCTAAAATCCCACCGAAACAACTAATGCTAGGGAGGAACATGAGAGGAAGAACAAGAAGGAGAACACCAAGAACTCCAAGATCTAGATCCAATGGGTTCCCCTCACATAGAGGAGAAAGTGATTGGTGGAAATGTGGATCTAGATCTCCTCTCTCTTTTCCTCAAAAACTAGCAAGAATCCATGGAGGGATTGAGATTTAGCAAGCTCGAAGAAGGTCAACAATGGGGGAAGAACACGAGCTCAAAGGATAAGGTTGAATGGGGAAGAAGACCCCCTTTTATAGGTGGGAAAAAAAATCCAACCGTTATGCTCACAGCCCGCACAGAGCGGTACTAAAAAAAATACTTCCGTGCCTACCTCCGCTGAGCAAAACACGAGAATTTTGGTCTGGAGCAGTACTACCGCTCAGGAGCCACGGTAGTACATCCTAGAGCGGTACTACCGCTCAGGAGCCGCGGTAGTACCGCTCTAGAGCGGTAGTACAAATTTACATCCGCTCTAGTCGCGGTAGTACCTCTGCAGCCTTTACCAAAATAGCCACAACTTTTGCAAACGGACCCCCAATTCAATGAAACCAAGTTTGTTGGAAAGCTAACGACATGGGATAACACAATATTGATAGAAATATCAATAAGAAGCAAATGAGAAAAGTCCCATAAGAAAATGGTGAGAACCCTTCCTTGGATAAGACCGGTAAAACCTCCAACACCGAAAACATCATAGAAGACGCATGCGAACTCCGTTTTTGATGAACTCAAGCTTGTCATAAAGATGACAATAAGATCTAAGACTCACAAAGAGAACCATACAAGAACCAAGAAACATGATGCAAGGATGCAATGGTTTGAGCTCTCTACTAACAATACGATCAAGCTACCAACTTGAGAGCCCCCCTTGATAGTACGACAAACTATCCTATAACCCGGTCTCCCGGCTACCACCACGAGACCGGTAAAATAGAAAACCTATCAAGGGCAAACCTTTTCCTTGCACATGGTCCACTTGAGGTAGATGATGAAGATCTTGACTCCCTCAAGTTGTACCACCTTTGTTGATTGCGTTGGCTCGATGAAGACTAGATGATTGCTCCCCCATAGTCCACTATAGGTGAGCCACTCTTCGGCACATCTTCACAAGTCCATTAACATAACAATGGATGGCATGATTCAAGCACTTGATCTCTTCGTGATGCTCCACTTGAACTTGAACACGGCAATCTCGATGACGATCACTACTTGATGTCATCCTTTCCATGGGTTGTATGATATCTTCCTCTTGACACAAGCCCATGGACACGTACCTAACCCCACATAGAACTCTCACATAGACCATGGGTTAGTAAACAAAGTGCAACGGACAATGCTTACCATACCATGGGATCACTTGATCCCTCTTGGTACATCTTCTATGCTTTGTGAGTTGATCAACTTGATTCACTCTTGACTTAGTCTTGATCAACCTTGAATCTTCCCAACTCTCTTCATTTGGATGATGTCTTGAAGGTAAACATGAATGATCACACAATCTTCTTTTTCAAGACATGCTTGCAATAAGCTCAACACTCACATGACCAATCTTTGGATAATTCCTTAATAGCACCTTGGTTAACTCATAAACTCCTTGAAACCAACACATGGACTTCAAGAAAAGCCTATGGACAAAACCTTCAAATATAACTCAAGGCAACCATTAGTCCATAGAGATTGTCATCAATTACCAAAACCAAACATGGGGGCACCGCATGTTCTTTCAATCTCCCGCATTTTGGTAATTGATGACAATCACTTTCAAGAGAGTTTATATAAGGAGTTATGCATCACAATGCAATGCAATAACCAATGATGCAGGAGAATGAGATGCAAATGCTTAGGAACAAAACCAAAGCAAGGAGAAAACTTTGAAACCTTCTCCACAAAACTCTCTGAAACTTCTCCCCCATTGGCCTCGATTGCCAAAATGGGCGAAAAGCTTAGAAGGCCAATATAAAACATGTTCCTCCATAAATTGTGTATTTCTCAACAAGATAGTGGAATGCCGTAGACATATCCAAAGGTAAATACTTGGAGGAATACAAACTATATTGAGGCACAAAGATTGATAACGAATGATATGCCACAAGGAAATAACAAAGAGAGACACAAGCAATCAAGCAATCAAAAGATACCAATTGAAGCAAGCAACCAAAGGATATAAATTGAACCAACTAGACCAAAAATCCTACAAGCCACATGAATAAAGGATAATATGATATGAGCGAAGGAGTGTTCTAAAGAAACTAGAGAAGCTCCCCATGATTTGTGCACACATAAGAATTTTTGTATTTGAATACGAAGTGCACAAAATAGGATCATAGCTCCCCCAAAATCAATAGAAACATAAAACAAGTGCAAGTGAGCATAAAGGAAACTAAGCCTAGCACTTGCAACAAACACATGGTTGAGCAACATGTAAAAGAGGCAACTTAAGAATAGGCTCAACCAAAATGATGTGTGTGAGTCATGGCAAAGCACATGAGAAGACTAATATAAGGATGAGCATAAGCATCAACATAGTCTCGAATGAATGAGATACACGGTGCAAAGCGTTTCATTCCCACACACAACTAAGAAAATGGGTTCACAAGAACAATAAATATGCAAAAAGAATAACCAACACTTGTGACAACCCAAGGTGAAGATAGAAAGCATAAGCATCATCAAGATAGGGGATACCAATTAAGATGGCAAAAGCCTCGTCAAGACAAGCATGAGGGAAATAATCTTCACCACACAAGAGTGCGTCAAGATGCGACGAGATAAGACATGCACTCAAGGCAAAAGCTTTCACAGAGCCATCAAATAAATAACATAAGAAAGACAAGGTGGATGTGAAAGAAAGGATATCATCTAGAGATGTAATTTCTCTCAAGTGTATAAGGGTCTAGGTAGACGGAATCATGACGATATATATCTACAAAGAAGGATGTACACCCGAAATAGTTACAACACGAAGGAACAAGATATCCAAAAGGAAGTGATACATATACCAATAAGATATGTGCTTGGAAGCATAGCCGAAGGTTAGATATGGTCTTATTGTATATAAATGAATTCCTACCACACAACCATCAAAGACATCACAACTAGCAACAAGAGATCATTGTTGGGATGCTTTGAGAAAGGAAACAAGTATCACAAGAAAGAAAGAATAACATGCCATGATACAACCTACACACGATTGATGCAATAACGTGTGCATGTAGTAGATGATGATACTTGTTACCGAGATAGCATTGGAAGGATGTAGTAGATACCAATTGAAGGTAGAAAGTAGTTCATTGGTCATCCTAGCTTGACTCCAATAAGCACATGGTGACAACACCTTCCTTTTGAATGAGTCGAGTATCCAATGCATCTCCAATTGTTCCTAGAACAACAACACAAACAAAATGGTACCCAAAATCATTGGGACCAAAGAGCTAGAGAACCAACAATACATAGGACAAACTCCACATAGATATGTGCATATAGATATGAAAATTAATCTCATGCACTTCTCATCCAATTTGAGAATTGGTGGAGTTTCCCCTATATATTGGGTCAAAGAAAGAAAACATGCCAAAGGAACTACATGAAGTTAAAATGCATGCTCAAGACATTCAAGAACCGATACCAAAATACAAGGAAAAACCAAGTGAAAAGGATACCAAATGGAGAAATCATCACTTGGAAGATATCATTAAAAGATACATCAAGGAATGAGATATCCATTGGAACACACAAAAAAATATGTCAAACTCCCAAAGGAGAGGATGGTTCCAAACAAACCAAGCTCTCTACAAAGTTTCATGATGGCACAAAGTACCAAAAGAAACGACTTGCCATCCACCAACACACACTTAATATGGATCACAAGATGAGTGTTTTATAGAAAATAGGATAGCTCCCCCACGAGTTGTGCATTATAGAGTATTTGCATTTGAATACAAAATGCACAAGGTGGGATCACCACTTTCTCTATATAAAGAAAACACTAGACAAGAACAAGACCACAACAAGATCCTCAAGTGGCACGGAAGGCAATGGGAGTTGACACAATTTAGGCAAGAGATAAAGCAAATAGAATCAAAGGCCAAAGTAAAGATGATCAATAATTTCTACCACACAAGTGAGTACCAATTGTCAAAAGATAAGAAGTATTCAGAAGTAATTCCCGGTGGTAGCTAGCAAGGATATCCGACATCATCTTCACACCAAACACAATCAAATTGCAACTTGTAAAGCTAATATGCCACCTAGGCACAAGATAATTTACAATATCAATTCTAGGTGACAAAATCTCAAATGTACACATTTTCTAGGCTTGTAGTATGCACATAGCATATTATTCCCCCATGATGTGATACCAATAAAAACTTAACAAGAGGCAACAAGAGGATCCAAGAAGAGATGATTAATGGACTATTTAGAATTTGAATTTCTCATGAGAAGGCATGCCACATAGTGACTAGATAATCTTGTAATATCAATACTAGATGGTATTCCTCATGTACACACATTTATAGGATTGTGAGGTGCACAAAGCACATCACTCACCCATAATGGGATATTCCATTAATCTCTCACAAGAGCCAACTAATAAACAAACAAGATGCACAAAGGCTCAACGCACGACACACATGTACATGATGTGCAAACCAACATACACAAACTTGATTACTCAAGTTAAGCAAATTGGAAACACATCATATACAAACACACGCAAGGTACAAAACCACAACATGCTAAGGGCAAGTAACTATCAATGTAAACAATTTAAGTACGAGTTACCGCAAGGAGGAACATTGGATGTAACATAGAAACTTGAGACTCCTAATGACTTGGCTTGAGATAATATGGATGATGAAGACCCCTCAAATCTTCATAATGTAGCCAAGTCTCCAATGCCCTCCAACAACACCTATTGATCAAGTTTGAGCTTGTTGGTCCCCAACCAAGTTGGATCCTAAGAGGTTAGTCATAATAGGCTTGGCAACCCAAATGGTTCTTTTCTTGACACCACTTTGAGTACCAACAAACTTGGCAAACACATTGCCAACCTTATCCTTCCCAAGAGAATAGATATAATCAATATTAATTGGGTTGGATAAGTTACCACTAGTGCATGAAGAAGCGAGGTGACCTTTCTCACGACATAGGTAGCAATGCCTACTCTTCACTTTCTTCTCACTTGATTTCTCAATTTGAGAAGCATTAGCTCGAGTTTTCTTGGGAAGAGGCCTTTCTTCAACTTGAGGTTGAGCATGAGAGTGAACTTGTGGCCTCTTCCCTTGTTGCTTGTCACTAATGGGCTTCTTCTTCAATGGGCAAGATCTAACATGATGCCCTTCTACTTTGCACTTGAAGCAAACAATCTTGGCCGAATTCTTGACTTGTTCTTGGCCCTTCTTTTTGTTCATCTTGGACTTCTTCTTCTTATTGGAGTTGAATCCAAGTCCACCTTTGTCATTGGGGGATTTTTTAACACTCAAGATATTGTTGAGTGTGGCCTTCCCTTCATGACACTTTTCCAAGTCTTTCTTCAAAGAAGTGACTTGGGCCATGATCTCTTTGATTTCCTCTACATGGTTAGTCGCAACAAAAGCACTAGAGGAAGTATAAGCTTCATCGTTAGAGCAACAAGGCAAGGAAAGCAATTCATCACAAGATGTACCAATGTTATGCATGGATGAATCACGAGGACTAGCACAAGGCAATATAGCATTTTGACTAAAATTAGTGCTAGTATCCGCATGCGGCTCACTAGATGTTACCTTAGCAATCATGGCCTCATGAGTTATCTTTAGCACATTATGGGATACTAGAAGATCATCATGAGAGCTTGAGAGCTTTTCATGCCTTTCTTCCAATTTCCCATAATTGCTACATAGCAACTCAAGTTGAGCCCGTAGCTCAACATTCTCCTTGAAAATGGATGCTTCACAAGTAATAGAATTAGTAGCACAAGCATCATCATTAACAACAAGAGGAGAAGGCAACTTCGCAAGATCTTTTAAATAAGAAGCTTCAAGTTGAGCATGAGACTCAGTGAGTTTGATGAGCTCACCCTTGATGACGCTTGAGCCATTTTCGAGGTGCTCAAAATCCTCAAGGAGTCTAGCATGAGTAACTTCAAGCTTAGCATTTTTAGTTTCAAAATCATTGGCCACCTCAAGAGCTCTATCATTAGATTCCTTCACTCTAGATAATTCTAGAGCAAAAGTCTCCTCAAGAGATTTCTTGGTGGTTTGTTCAAGTTCAAGAGCTTGAGAGAGGTCCGCAATCTCATTAGCGTAATCACGCTCATGACCTTCCATTTTATCAATGGTGACCTCGTGCTCCTCAAGACGAGATTCCAACTCATCAATATATTTCTTGCTCTCAATAGCAATCGACATGATTTCTATGAAATTGGAACGAGCAATTTTGTTCTTAAGAAGAGCTTTAAAAATCATTTCCCCCTTAATTTTTAAGGAGGCAACATCATCATTCTCTTCATCATAATCGACATCATCATGACTCTTGCCATCATCAATATCATCACAAGATATATTGGGATTCAAAGTGGGAGATACCTTTGAAGCCTTGGCCATAAGGCAAAAAGCAATAGATGATGATGTAGGATCCCTTGAAGCACCATTCAAGACCAAATCTTGTTCCATGGAGTGTTGGGTTTCCTCTGCACTGTTAGCACAACAACTCGAGGAAATACATGCATTTTTATCATGGCAACAAGATATAGCAAGCATATCATCATGAGATTTAGTCAAGCAATTTCTACATGATATGCAAGGACTATCAACACAAGCATGTGAAACATTTGGAGTGCTCGAAGTGCTCTAAAGTCCAAAGATGAAGCATTCCAATAAGAAAGTGGTGAAGGATTATCAACAATAAGCCCACTATCATCATTCCAATGAACATCACTACTCACCATGTCTTTACCTTGTGGCAAACCACATGTAGGTGAAGTAGAAGAAGTTGAGAATGCAACACGGCCGTAGGTGGAGGGAGAACGATCATCCTTACAAATCTTGGACACACCATATTTATCTTGAAGCTTTGTCCACAACTCACGAGCATCTCGGGACGGCATGAGTTCAAATATAACTACATTGCTCAAAGCATCAAAAAACACATTAGAAGCTTGAGCATTGAGATAAGAGTTTTTCTCATCCTCTAAAGATAAGCTTTGAGGATCCTTTGAAGGAGAAAAACCCATATCTACAATTCGCTCTAAATTTGGGTCCATGACCCTAAAGAGATTAAGCATGCGAATTTTCCAAACATCAAAATTTGTGCCATTGAAACTAAGAGTGTCAGAGAATTCTAATCCCCTAGTCGACATATTTACTCTCTAGGCGGTTAAGCCCAACAAAGAGAGACGAGGCTCTGATACCAATTGAAAGATCGAGGATGTCGCCTAGAGGGGGGGGGGGTGGTGAGTAGGCGCTTTAAAATAACTATGGTTTAGGCTTGAATAAATGCGGAATAAACCTAGCGGTTAATTTGTCAAGCACAAAACCTAAAACAACTAGGCTCACCTATGTGCACCAACAACTTATGCTAAGCAAGATAAGCAACTATGTGATAACAAGATATATGAGAAAGAACAATATGGCTATCACAAAGTAAAGTGCATAAGTAAAGGGCTCGGGTAAGAGATAACCGAGGCACGCGGAGACGATGATGTATCCCGAAGTTCACACCCTTGCAGATGCTAATCTCTGTTTGGAGCGGTGTGGAGGCACAATGCTCCCCAAGAAGCCACTAAGGCCACCATAATCTCCTCATGCCCTCGCACAATGCAAGATGCCATGATTCCACTAAGGGACCCTTGAGGGCGGTCATCGAACCCGTACAAATGGCGACCCTTGGGGGCGGTCACCAAACCCGTACACTTTGGCAACCCTTGGGGGCGGTCACCGGTACCCTTCATATTGCTCGGGGCGATCTCCACAACCTAATTGGAGACCCCGACGCTTGTCCGGAGCTTTACACCATAATGATTGAGCTCCAAACAACTCCAACCGTCTAGGGCGCCAAGGCACCCAAGAGGAACAAGATCTAAGGTGTCCAAACACCCAAGAGTAACAAGCTCAAGGGTACCAAGCACCCAAGAGTAATAAGGTTCTCAACTTGTAACTTCCATGTATCACGTGGAGAGCTCAAACCGATGCACCAAATGCAATGAGTGCCCAAGTCCTTCTCTCTCAAATCCCACCGAAGCAACTAATGCTAGGGAGGAATATGAGAGGAAGAACAAGAAGGAGAACACCAAGAACTCCAAGATCTAGATCCAATGGGTTTCCCTCACATAGAGGAGAAAGTGATTGGTGTAAATGTGGAGCTAGATCTCCTCTCTCTTCTCCCTCAAAAACTAGCAAGAATCCATGGAGGGATTGAGAGTTAGCAAGCTCGAAGCAGGTCAACAATGGGGGAAGAACATGAGCTCAAAGGATAAGGTTCAACAGGGAAGAAGACCCCCTTTTATAGGTGGGAAAAAAATCCAACCGTTATGTTCATAGCCCGCACAGAGCGGTACTACCGCTCCAAGGAGCGGTACTAAAAAAATACTTCCGCGCCTACCTTCGCTGAGCAAAACACGAGATTTTTGGTCCGGAGCGATACTACCGCTCAGGAGCCACGGTAGTACAGCTCTGGAGCGGTACTACCGCTCGGGAGCCGTGGTAGTACCGCTCTGGAGCAGTAGTAAAAATTTACATCCGCTCTAGTCGCGGTAGTACCGCTGCAGCCTTTACCAAAACAGCCAGAACTTTTGCAAACGGACTCCAAATTCAACGAAACCAAGTTTGTTGGGAAGCTAACGACATGGGTTAACACAATATTGATAGAAATATCAATAAGAAGCAAATGATAAAAGTCCCATAAGAAAATGGTGAGAACCCTTCCTCGGATAAGACCGGTAAAACATCCAACACCGAAAACATCATAGAAGACGCATGCGAACTCCGTTTTCAATGAACTCAAGCTTGTCATCAAGATGACCATACGATCTAAGACTCACAAAGAGAAACAAACAAGAACCAAGAAACATGATGCAAGGATGCTATGGTTTGAGCTCTCTACTAACGATACGATAAAGCTACCAACTTGAGAGCCCCCCTTGATAGTATGACAAACGATCCTATAACCCAGTCTCCCGACTACCACCACGAGACCGGTAAAATAGAAAACCTATCAAGGGCAAACCTTTGCCTTGCACATGGTCCACTTGAGCTAGATGATGAAGATCTTGACTCCCTCAAGTTGTAGCACCTTTCCTGATTGCGTTGGCTCGATGAAGACTAGATGATTGCTCCCCCATAGTCGACTATGGGCGAGCCTCTCTTCGGCACATCTTTACAAGTCCATTGACATCACAATGGATGGCATGATACAAGTACTTGATCTCTTCGTGATGCTTCACTTGAACTTGCACACGGCAATCTCGATGACGATCACCACTTGATGTCATCCTTTCCATGGGTTGTATGATATCTTACTCTTGACGCAAGCCCATGGACACGTACCTAACCCCACATAAAACTCTCACATAGACCATGGGTTAGTACACAAAGTGCAACGGACAATGCTTACCATACCATGGGATCACTTGATCCCTCTCAGTACATCTTCTATGCTTTGTGAGTTGATCAACTTGATTCACTCTTGACTTAGTCTTGATCAACCTTGAATATTCCCAACTCTCTTCATTTGGATGATGTCTTGAAGGTAAACATGAATGATCACACAATCTTCTTCTTCAAGACATGCTTGCAATAAGCTCAACACTCACATGACCAATCTTTGGATAATTCCTTAATAGCACCTTGGTCAACTCATAAACTCCTTGAAACCAACACATGAACTTCAAGAAAAGCCTATGGACAAAAACTTCAAATATAACTCAAGGCAACCATTAGTCCATAGAGATTGTCATCAATTACCAAAACCAAACATGGGGGCACCGCATGTTCTTTTAGTTACTATGATATCGAACAAATTGAAGAATTTGTTGTTTTTAAGGGTACTCATGAAGTTGCTTATTTGATTGAAAAGTATGATATTACTCTCTACAAATCTGAAAATTCCGACATACTTAAATATTGCTATGAAAACTATGCTCATAATGTCTATGTCAAGGAATTTATTGAAAGAAGACCATTGCTTCTGAAGAAAATAATGATATGCATGAATCTATAGATAATTATCATTCCAATGATTTGATTGAAATATCCCTTGATGAACATGATGCTTGCTATTCTTGTGGCCATGATGCCAATATTTATGAAGATGAATTTGCTATAGTTCCTTATGTTAAACATGAGATCATTACTATTGCACCCATACTTGATAGTTCATTTGATGAAAAGAATGATTGCAATGATGTTATTATAAATTATCTTAATGTCAATTGTGTTAATGATATGCAAAACCTCCAGGTTGGGGATGCTAGTTTTGCTATGACTACTATTTGTTGCAATGATCATGATTGGGGTGATTCTTCTTATGATCTTGAAAATTTATTTAAGCCTCATGATGAATATGAGATTGATAATAATGTTTGCAATAATATTGAAAGTGGTTTTGGATGAGTGTCAACTTTAGATACCACATATTTGAAGAATGTTCAATCTTATGAAGTTTTTCATAAAAGTGGGTTTGGAGAGGTCATGACTTTAGTTAATGTTAATCCCACTATTTTGGAAGAGTGTCAACTTTGCATGCATGTGGGTCATGTTGAGAATATTTTATGTGATAGCTATATTGTTGAATTTGCTTATGATCCTACATGTAATTATTATGAGAGAGGAAAATATGGTTGTAGAAATTTTCATGTTACTAAATTACCTCTCGTTGTGTTGAGATTGCTATTGTTTCTTTCCGCTTCCTTGCATATGCTAGTTTTTGCCTGCCATGATAATTTGTTTGCCTATAAAATGCCTATGCATAATAAGTATGTTAGACTTAGATGTATTTATCACGTGTTTTATGATGCTCTCTTTGTGCTTCAATTCTTGTGTTTCATGTGAGCATCATTAAAATTATCAATGCCTAGCTAGGGGCGTTAAACGATAGCGCTTGTTGGGAGGCAACCCAATTTTATTTTTGTTCTTTGATTTTTGTTCCTGTTTAGTAATAAATAATTCATATAGCCTATGGTTAGACGTGGTTTTATGTTTTAATTAGTGTTTGTGCCAAGTAAAACCTATAGGATCTTCTTGGGTGATAGTTAATTTGATCTTGCTGAAAAACAGAAACTTTTGCATGCACGAGAATAATTTTCATATATCACAGAAACGTGCTTTTCAGTTGATTCTTTTTGAATAAGATTAATAGACAAATTATCTAGGACTTCCTATTTTGGTAGAAATTGTGGGGTTCCAGAAGTATACAAAAGTTACAGATTGCTACAGACAGTTCTCTTTTTGTCAGATTCTGTTTTTCGTGTGTTATTTGCTTATTTTGATGAATCTATGGCTAGTATTGGGGGGTATGAACCATAGAGAAGTTGGAATACAGTAGGTTTAACACCAATATAAATAAAGAATGAGTTCATTACAATACCTTAAAGTGGTGGTTTGTTTTATTTCGCTAACGGAGCTCATGAGATTTTCTGTTGAGTTTTGTGTTGTGAAGTTTTCAAGTTTTTGGGTAAAGATTTGATGGATTATGGAATAAGGAGTGGAAAGAGCCTAAGCTTGGGGATGCTCAAGGGACCCCAAGGTAAAATTCAAGGACAACCAAAAGCCTAAGCTTGGGGATGCCCCGGAAGGCATCCCCTCTTTCGTCTTAGTCCATCGGTAACTTTACTTGATGCTATATTTTTATTCACCACATGATATGTGTTTGTCTTGGAGCGTCTTGTATGATTTGAGTCTTTGCTTTTTAGTTTACCACAATCGTCCTTGCTGTACACACCTTTTGGGAGAGACACACATGAATTAGAATTTATTAGAATACTCTATGTGCTTCACTTATATCTTTTGAGCTAGATAATTTTGCTCTAGTACTTCACTTATATCTTTTTAGAGCACGGCGGTGGTTTTATTTTATAGAAATTATTGATATCTCATGCTTTACTTATATTATTTTGAGAGTCCTTTAGAACAGTATGGTAATTTGCTTTGGTTAAAATTTTAGTCCTAATATGATGAGCATCCAAGATAGGTATAATAAAAACTATCATATAAAGTGCATTAAATACTATGAGAAGTATGATACTTGATGATTGTTTTGAGATATGAGGATTGTAATATTAGGGTCATGCTAGTTTAGTAGTTGTGAATTTGAGGAATACTTGTGTTAAAAGTTTGTGATTCCCGTAGCATGCACGTATGGTGAACAGTTATGTGATGAAGTTGGTGCACGATTTATTTATTGATTGTCTTCCTTATGTGTTGAGGTCGGGATCGCGTGATGGTTAACTCCTACCAACCCTTCCCCTAGGAGCATGTGTGTAGTACTTTGTTTTGATAACTTGTAGATTTTTGCAATAACTACGTGAGTTCTTCATGACTAATGTTGAGTCCATGGATTATATGCACTGTCACCCTTCCACCATTGCTAGCCTCTCTTGTGTCGCACAACTTTCGCTGGTATCATACACCCACCATATACCTTCCTCAAAACAGCCACCATACCTACCTATTATGGCATTTCCATAGCCATTCTGAGATATATTGCTATGTAACTTTCCACCGTTATGTTTATTATGACACGCTCCACCATTGTCATATTGGTTTGCATGATCATGTAGTTGACATCGTATTTGTGGCAAAGCCACCATTCATAATTCTTTCATACATGTCACTCTTGATTCATTATCCCGGTACATGGCCGGAGGCATCCACATAGAATCATATTTTGTTCTAAGATTCTTGAGTTGTAAGTAGATAAAAGTGTGATGATCTTCATTATTAGAGCATTGTCCCATGTGAGGAAAGGAAGATGGAAGCAATGATTCCCTCACAAGTTGGGATGAGTCTCCGGACTTTATGAAAAATAAAAGAGGCCAAAGAAGACAAAATAAAATAAGAGAGGCCAAAGAAGCCCACACAATAAATGCGAGAAAAAGTGAGAAGGGACAATGTTACTATCCTTTTACCACACTTGTGCTTCAAAGTAGCACCATGATCTTCATGATAGAGAGTCTCCTATGTTGTCATCTTCATATACTAGTGGGAATTTTTTATTATAGAACTTGGCTTGTATATTGCAATGATGGGCTTCCTCAAATTGCCCTAGGTCTTCGTGAGCAAGCAAGTTGGATGCACACCCACTTAGTTTCTTTTGATGAGCTTTTATACACTTATAGCTACAGTGCATCCGTTGCATGGCAATCCCTACTCACTCACATTGATATCTATTAATGGGCATCTCCATAACCCATTGATACGCCCAGTTAATGTGAGACTATCTTCTCCTTTTTTGTCTTCTCCACAACCACCATCCTATTCCACCTATAGTGCTATGTCCATGGCTCATGCTCATGTATTGCGTGAAGATTGAAAAAGTTTGAGAATACTAAAGTATGAAACAATTGCTTGGCTAAAACCGGGGTTGTGCATGATTTATATATTTTGTGTGATGAAGATAGAGCATAGCCAGACTATATGATTTTGTAGGGATAACTTTCTTTGGCCATGTTATTTTGGGAAGACATTATTACTTTGTTAGTATGTTTGAAGTATTATTACTCTTATGTCAATATTAAACTTTTGTCTTGAATCTTTTAGATCTGAACATTCACGCCACAATAAAGAAAATGACATTGAGAATTATGCCAGGTAGCATTCCACATCAAAAATTCTGTTTTTATCATTTACCTACTCGAGGACGAGCAGGAATTAGGCTTGGGGATGCTTGATACATCTCCAACGTATCTATAATTTTTGATTGTTCCATGCTATTATATTATCTGTTTTGGATGTTTAATGGGATTTATTATACACTTTATACTATTTTTGGGACTAACCTATTAACCGGAGGCCCAGTCCAAATTGCTGTTTTTTTGCCTATTTCAGTGTTTCACACAAAAGGAATATCAAACGGAGTCCAAACGGAATAAAACCTTCAGGAGAGTCGTTTTTGGAACAAACACAACCCAGGATACTTGGAGTGGACATCAAGGAAGCAACAAGGCAGCCACGAGGCAGGGAGGCGTGCCCGGGGGGTAGGCGCGCCCCCACCTTCGTGGGCCCCTCGTGGCTCCCCTGACCGACTTCTTTCGCCTATATATACTCATATACCCTGAAAACATCCGAGAGCACCACGAAACCCTATTTCCACCGCCGCAACCTTCTGTACCCGTGAGATCCCATCTTGGGGCCTTTTTCGGTGCTCCACCGGAGGGGGAATCGATCACGGAGGGCTTCTACGTCAACACCATAGCCTCTCCGATAATGTGTGAGTAGTTTAGCTCAGACCTTCGGCTCCATAGTTATTAGCTAGATGGCTTCTTCTCTCTCTTTGGATCTCAATACAAAGTTCTCCTCTATCTTCTTGGAGATCTATTTGATGTAATACTTTTTGCGGCGTGTTTGTCGAGATCCGATGAATTGTGGGTTTATGATCAAGATTATCTATGAACACTATTTGATCTCCTCTGAATTCTTTCATGTATGATTTGTTATCTTTGCAAGTCTCTTTGAATTATCAGTTTGGTTTGGCCTAATAGATTGATCTTTCTTGCAATGGGAGAAGTGCTTAGCTTTGGATTCAATCTTGCGGTGTCCTTTCCCAGTGACAACAGGGGCAGCAAGGCATGTATTGTATTGTTGCCATCGAGGATAAAAAGATGGGGTTTATATCATATTGATTGAGTTTATCCCTCTACATCATGTCATCTTGCCAATGCGTTACATTGTTCTTATGAACTTAATACTCTAGATGCATGCTGCATAGCGGTCTATGTGTGGAGTAATAGTAGTAGATGCAGAACCATTTTGATCTACTTGTCGCGGACGTGATGCCTATATACATGATCATGCCTAGATATTCTCATAATTATGTACTTTTCTATCAATCGCTCGACAGTAATATGTTCACCCACCATAATACTTATGCTATCTTGAGAGAAGCCATTAGTGAAACCTATGGCCCCCGGGTCTATTTCCCATCATATAAGTTTGGTGGCTAGTCCTATGCTTGCTGGTGTTTCTCTTGTGTCTCTTACATATGTCTCGCTCTCCTATGCTTCATGCCCCTGTAGGCGTGTGTTCCTAGGGGGTTTTATAGATCAACCCACCCAGGGTTACAATGGTAATATGCCGAGTCAGTGGGTCCGTATTGTCCGTGTCCGGGGTACCGGGCTGGGTCCTGCTTGTGGGCTTGTGGCTCGCCGGGTTCCCCTAGGTGCGGGCCCCGCGTGCCTAGGGGGACATTGCACCGTCTTGTCGATCGTCAGGGCATGGCCGAGTCGAGTTGTGTACAGTGCTCTCCATCAAGCTGCCGCTTGCTGTCGTCAGCGGTGAGGGCGGGAGCACTGTTGCCACGCCAGCCCTGGTCAGCGGGTAGGTAAGGGGCACTGTTGCCATGCTCCGGCTGACCATAGGCATGGGTGGGAACACTATTGTCTTGGTCATCGGTGACTGAAGTCTCGTCCCATCGTACGGCCTAGATGGGACTGGAGCTGACCCGTGGCTGCCGTGGATGCCACGGGTGGGTTGGCTTGTTGGGGAAGCCATGGCTGCGCTGGGTTGAGTTGTCTTGCGCCAGTTGCTGCGGCCGGGTCGACGTACCTTGCCGGATCGAGGAGCTTGGCCGGGTTGCGGGCCTTGCCGGGTCAAGCGACCCGGCCAGGTGCGTGCCGGTTTGCGGGGCGATGCGGGCCCTGCTGTTTTTTGAAAAGGATCCGGGTTCCGTTGCCTGCCCGGGGTTCATCCCCCCGACAGTAGTCCCTGAAGCTGTGAAGGTCTGCCGTCTTCGGATGAGTGGGCCTTTGCAGTTTCCCCATTGAGCAAGGCGGATTCTGCGGGCACTGGGTCCGGCAACACCCACTATGTGCCGGTTTTCTCAGAAACCGGATCGCGGCATTCCGGCCGTGGTGGGAACTGAGGAGTCCATCGAATCTTGAGGCGATCCCTTGGGCTTCGCGCAGGCGCCACATGGTGCCCGGAAGCTGGAGGGGCCTGACAGGCTACGCGTGTGACGGGACTAGGCGACGGTCCGGGGCCCGCCGCGTTGCGCCCTTGGTCCATGCGCGCGGATTTATTGCGGCGTCTGGGGTTCGGTTGCACTTCCCCGAGCAGTTAGTGCACGTGTACGTGCGCACTTATTGCGGGGTAGTGGAACAGGCGTGTGCAGACAATCCCACTCCCCCATGTTTGAATCGGGGTTATAAATTGAGGGGGGCAAGGGGGCGGTGGACATCATTCTCGCTCGCACCCTCTTGTTCCCCCTACTCCTGCTCTGCTCTTTGCCACCGACGCACAGCTGCGCTCGCAGCCCTGAGCAGAGCTTCCTCCGTCGTTCATCCTCTCTCCTATTCTTCCGTCGATGTCGCTGCCGTCGGGCTCCTGGATGGGCTCGACCGTCACCACCGACGACATCACCTATCTTCGGTCTTT
Organism: Triticum aestivum; assembly: GCF_018294505.1. NCBI lineage: Eukaryota > Viridiplantae > Streptophyta > Magnoliopsida > Poales > Poaceae > Triticum > Triticum aestivum. Next base: position 453,965,972 of record NC_057795.1, on the reverse strand, counting down.
GCGGCGCCTGCCGCGGGAGACGGACGTCAGCGTCCGTCTGCCGCGCGGCAAGCAGAGGCCCCGGCCCGAGGGGCAGGAGCGCATCGTCTTTCTCACGCATTTCGAGCATGGTTTTAGGTTGCCGGCGAGCACCTTCTTCCACGCATTCTTGGAGTTCTTCGGGCTCCAACCGCACCATCTTGGCGTCGGCGCCATCGTCCAGCTCTCCGGCTTCGTGACCCTGTGCGAGGGGTACCTGGGGGTCGAGCCGATGATCGAGCTCTGGGCGCGCTTGTTTTCCTTGAAGCAGCAGGTCCCGTCGGCCGGGGAGTTCGCCGACTGCGGCGCCGCCGTCATCTCGAAGCGGTCGGGGGCGGATTTCCCCAAGATCCCGCTCGAGGATTCTGCCAAGAAGTGGTAGAACTCCTTCTTCTACGTCCGCAACCTCGGCGCGGACCATATCAACCACCTGCTCTTCGCCATCGCGCCGCCGCGGGCGAAAACGAACTGGGGCTACTCGCTCCAGCACCCGGCCTAGGAAATTGTCAATCTCTGCAAGCGGTGACGGTGATGAGGACGCATGAGGGGCTCACCAGCACCGGCCTCCTTGCCGTGTTCATCACCCGCCGGGTCCTTCCGCTTCAGAGGCACTCCTGCCTCATTGGTGAAATGATCGGCCTTCAGGACCCCAATCGCATGGGGTCGACGCGGCTGTCCGTCAGGTCGCGCGCGGCGTGAACGACATCTCCAAGGCCAACGTTGGAGAGGACTGGTGATTCGGCAAGGCGCCGTACAACCAGTCGAACCCGGCGCTGCAGGTGAGTGTCTGGTCTTCTTACTTTGCTGCCGCGCATCTTCTTATTCGTCCCGACGCGACGCGGGAGATACTTCTGAACGCGAGTCGACATCCTTACGCCCGGGCTCCGTCGCAGGTGGCGACGGTGGAACCAGAGGAGCCCACGGCTCACGGCGGCGAGGAGGTGGCCGAGTCCGACGCCGGCGTTGGGCGTCACACGGGTAAGTTTTGAATCTTTCCTTCTTCATTTGCCTTGAATTGTTGATCATGTCGCGGTGTAGGCGACACTGACGCTGGTTGTTGGTGTAGTGGTGTTGGGCGGGGGAGGCGGCTAAGGGAGTCCTGGATAAGGGGGTATCCGGACAACCGGACTATATACTTTGGTCGGACTGTTGGACTGTGAAGATACAAGATTAAAGACTTCGTCCCGTGTCCGGATGGGACTCTCCTTGGCGTGGAAGGCAAGCTTGGCGATCCGTATTATAGATCTCCCTCTTTGTAACCGACTTTGTGTAACCCTAGCCCCCTCCGGTGTCTATATAAACCGGAGGGTTTAGTCCATAGGACACAACAACAACAATCATACCATAGGCTAGCTTCTAGAGTTTAGCCTCTCTGATCTCGTGGTAGATCAACTCTTGTAATACTCATATCATCAAGATCAATCAAGCAAGAAGTAGGGTATTACCTCCATCGAGAGGGCCTGAACCTGGGTAAACATCGTGTCCCCAGCCTCCTGTTACCATTAGCCTTAGACGCACAGTTCGGGACCCCCTACCCGAGATCCGCCGGTTTTGACACCGACATTGGTGCTTTCATTGGGAGTTCCACTGTGTCGTCGTGATAAGACTTGATGGCTCGTCTCGTTGTCAAAGACAACATCACCTCCTGGGGAGCCCTGGCTCTAGGACAAACTCTCCGGCTGGGCGGCTTTGTTATGAACACCCGATCGGCTGTCGCGCCGACAATGACTTCTCAGGTCATTAAAAATAGACTCCACGTTGATCCGGAATTTGCCGAACAGATGGACCCGATGGAGTTCTTCTCCCTCAATAAGCTCTTGGATCGCATCACCACCCTGGGTATCGCGACGGACTATGACCAGATCGGGCTTAAACCTGAGCGAAGGGAGATCCACTCTCCACCGGTCACCCATGAGATAGCAGTAGTGGAAGAGCATCATCCTAATTCTCCCTCTACTTTGAGGACGAACTATGTCCGGATTTCCGAGCTCTCCCAGCCGGACGCCCGCTCCCGGGAGGACATGACCCAGGCCCCGGACTCAGAATTGGGTGGCGGGCCGAAGAGATCGGGCAACGCCCCAGAACCCGAGCCGTTAAGCTCGGAAGCCTCTTTGCCCGTGGGTCCCAGATCGGGTCGGGATTCGGATTCAAATCCACCCACCCACCCAGATTTATCCAATCATTCACATATCAGACAAGAGCCCCAAGAAACAGTACATCATTACTGGGCCAGATTCCTCCTTGTGATAAACAGGGTCAAGGACTGTCGCGAGGTAGACGCAATCTCCCTCTTTTGCAAAAATTGCATGGACAAAGGGATTCTCAATGCTATAAGTCGCCGTGACATAGTACACTTCGCTGACTTAGTGGCCATAGTGCAAAAATATTGCGCGATGGAAAGCGCCTAGAAAACCCAAACAAGCTTTTGGGACAATCCGACTCTAACCAAATCCTCTGTTCGAACTAAAAGGGTAAACTCCCGTAAGTCACTCAATTCAAGTACCAAAAAAATAAAGCCCGCCGCAAGGCGCGGAACCGTATTGGAAGAATGTCTAAACGGGCCGTGCAAGATTCACAGCACACCGGATACTATGCCAACGCATAGCCTTAGAGCATGTTGGATACTCCGGCAGGTAGCAAAGAACGGCGAGGACCTCCTCATAGAACATACAGTAGAGCAACATCCCGCCGGAGACAACAATACGGTATTTATAGTCTTCGAGACTTTCGCCTCAAATAATAGGTGCAAGCGAGCTCAGCGCAGCCTCGCAGAAGTTTGCCATGTGGCAACAATAAATCCATGGAACGACACGGCTATAACTTACAATGCCAGTGACGAACCTCAATTGCGAACAATCCGAGCACCAGCTGCTTTGGTCCTTAGCCCAATCGTGGATGGCTTCAGGATCATTAAAGTGCTCATGGACGGCGGAAGTGGACTAAACCTCATCTATGAGGAAATCCTTAACAAGATGGAAATTGACAAGAGCCGCATTAAGTGAAGCAGCACGACCTTCAGGGGAATCATCCCTAGTCGGGAGGCACAATGCGCAGGGAAAATCACACTGGATGTGGTATTCGGCATGCCGGAGAATTACATGTCCGAAGAAATTACATTCCAAGTGGCCCCATTCAGCAGCGGATACCACGCCCTCTTGGGGCAGGATGCATTCACGAGTTTCCAGGCTATACCCCATTACGGGTACATCAAGCTCAAAATGCACGGGCCCAATGGAATCATCACTCTAGCTAGTGATCCAGACGTCGCACTCCACGCCGAAAATAAAACCGCCGCCATCGCCCTAAAGGCATTATCAGAAGCCCTCACGGCCGAAGAACTAACAACCCTGCGAGCAACAGTCGACATAGACGACGTGATACTCGACAAACAACCTAAATCCACCTCCTTCAAACCTTCGGACGAGATAGTCAAATTCCAGGTCCACCCAATGGACCCTTCAAAGACAACTTCCATCGGGACACAGCTGAACCCCACAATAGATGCCACACTGCGAGACTTCCTACGTGAGAATTGGGATATCTTCGCCTGGCATCCTTCAGACATGCCAGGCATCCCACGCAGGTTGGCCGAACACAGCCTCAATATACTGAAAGGATACAAGCCAGTCAAGCAGACTCTTAGACGCTTCTTAGAGCCTAAGCGGCAAGCCAAGCTACTCGAGGCCGGATTCATCAGAGACATCAAACATCCGGATTGGCTAGCAAACTTTGTAATGGTACCAAAAAAGGACAAATCCTGGCGCTTGTGTGTCGATTTCAAGGACCTCAATAAAGCTTGCCCTAAGGATCCCTTCCCCCTCCCTCGCATTGATCAAATAATCAATGCCACCACAGGACATGACTCATTGTGTTTCCTCGACGCATACTCCGGATACCATCAAATAAAGATGGCGGAGTCCGACCAGGCCGCAACGGCCTTCATCACTCCGTACAGCCCCTTCTGTTTCAACACCATGCCCTTCGGGCTCAAAAACGCCGGCGCAACCTATCAACGCATGATTCAGACATGCCTAGAAAAACAAATTGGCAAGACAGTAGAGGCCTATGTAGATGACGTGGTCATCAAAACAAGACATGTCGAAACTTTGATAGATGACTTGAGGCTTATGTTCGATAATCTCCGAACATACGACATCAAGCTCAACCCGGAGAAGTGTGTCTTCGGAGTACCCTCTGGAAAATTACTCGGCTTCATTGTTTCCAATAGAGGAATTGAAGCCAATCCGGCAAAAATCCGAGCTCTGTCACAGTTGGCTATCCCAACAGACCTCAAGCAGATCCAGAAACTAACTGGATGCATGGCTGCCTTAAGTCACTTCATCTCCCGCTTAGGAGAAAAGGCACTACCTCTGTATCGCCTTCTTCGGCACACCAAACACTTCGAGTGGACGGATGCGGCCACGGCCGGACTAGAAGAAATAAAGGCACTATTGGCCACAAACCCAGTCCTGACGGCGCCAAACTTTGGCGAACCCATGCTATTATACATAGCTGCAACAAACCAAGTTGTGAGCGCAGTGCTCGTCGTCGAACGAGAGGCAGACGGACACAAGTTCCCGCTCCAAAAGCCGGTATATTACGTGTCCACTGTCCTCACTCCATGCAAATCTCGGTACCCACACTATAAAAAGATTGCGTACGCGGTCTTCATGGCATCCTGGAAACTACGACACTACTTTCAAGAGTGTTCGATCACGGTGGCCTCCGAAGTACCACTCAATGACATAATAAATAACCGCGACGCAACAGGCCGAATTGCTAAATGGGCTATTGAGCTCCTTCCGTTCGACATAACATACAAACCACGGTGGACCATTAAGTCGCAAGTACTGCCTGACTTCGTCGCCGAATGGACAGAAGCCGAACTACCTAAAGAGTATGATGCTTACTCAAATTGGATCATGCATTTCGATGGCTCTAAAATGCTGGCCGGATTGGTTCCTGACATCCCCCACCGGAGACACGGTGCAGTACATCCTCCAAATATTATATACAGACTCCAACAATGCAGCGGAATATGAGGCTCTGTTGCATGGTCTTTGGATGGCAGTCTCCATGGGCATTCAATGCCTCGAAGTGCGCGGGGACTCGAACCTCGCAATATCTCAGGTAAATGGAGACTTTGATGCCAAGGACCCGAAAAAGGCGGCCTACCACACACTACAAGAAATATGTCAACTTGTGACCACCACTATTGGTCACTAAATGATCACTAACTGACTATAGCGACCTTTCTTCTGGAATGGTCGTAGATGTTTATGACCAAAAAAAAGGTCGTAGATTTTACGACTAGTTATTTTGGTCACTAGCAATCCGACCACACCACGTCAGATCCACCGTGGCAAGCTCACGTGGCAGAATTACGACCAAATGAAAAGGTCTTAAAATAGAATCAGCCCGGTCCATTTCAGCCGTCTACATGGGCCAAGCCCAATAATTCGGCCCGTTTAATTTTCTCTCTCTCTTTATTTTGCTTATGTGTATGTGTTGGAGATATGCCCTAGAGGCAATCATGTCTGATGATATTTCCTATGTGTTTATGAATAAAGATAGTCCTTGGACATTATCAATGATGTGTATCAGCAAGTACGTGACTTGTTTGTGGGACTATGCATTGTATGATGACTGTCCTAAAAGGTCCCTAGTCGAAAGGGATGTGTGGACGCGCAGCCGACTAGACTAGCATATGACATGGTCGATGGCTCGGTCTCACTAGCCATGGAGCAGTGGATGCTAACCGGATAATATGGACTTGGAAAGGTCTGGTCGGATTCGACATAGTCGGATCCAAGTCGAGATAAGGTCCGAGGTCGGACAGACCCAACTATGAGACGCAGCGATATGTCATCTATGAGTCTCTAGTACAACATACGTTCTGTGTCCTAAGACCTGAGCTGACGCATGTATTCGAGATGGTGAAAGACTTGGTTTGGGCTGACCAAACGCTACTCCGTGACTGGGTAGTTACAAAGGTAGGTTTCGGGTTTGTCCAGTCCCATGCTGCGAGACATGGTCGAGCAAGATGGGATTTGCCCCTCCGATCAGGAGAGATATACTCTGGGCCCCTCGTGTGATCCGACCAGGAACAACATGGCCATGCGACAAGGATTATGAGATAATCCGGATAGTGGTCGGTATCACTAGAACGAGAAAGAGGTCGGGTTAGCACAAGGATGACAGTCTCGCCTTGAGCCCGACAACATATATCGTGCGGCAAAGGGAACAGAAGTGTGACACGTTGTACAGGTTCGCCTAACCAGCTTCATCGCCTTGCTAGAGGCCGCTACCAGCCATATAGTCCGGAGGTGATCCGAACTGCGACCAAGCCAGCTTGAATCTAAGGGGTCGCGCGCTTAAGGGAAGGAACCTACGAGGTCGGTTCGTAGGACACTGGTCGGATGTGATCCGAACTGGACTAGGAACGTGGCCGAGTGGACTTTGGGCTTTAGGGTCCATGCGAGGCCCAAGTGTTTAGCCCGCGACGGACGCCTATATAAAGTGGAGGTGCAGCACACTCGGGTGGTTGATCGCTTCGGCGCTACGACTAGGGTTTGTATGTGTTGCGAATAGCCACCTCCGCTCGCCACCGACTGTGTGATCGGACCTAGCAGTCCGCCGCACGATGTTCCTCCTGCACGCGCGGATACCGTTAGAGGCGGTGCACTTGCGCCACTCCGGCGAACTTGTACGTGGGATCAGACGAATGGCTGTTCGAGGGAGATCGAATGAGGAGGAGACGATCCACGCAGACGCGCTGCCCCAACTCTTCTTCCGTTGCACGGCACTGCGCGTCTAGTGGTAACGAACTGTGATCCATCTCCCGTAGCATGTTCCTGGATGTTCTGTGCATAGGAAAATTTTAATTTTGCAGTCGACGCACCCTACCGTAGAACCCAACAGTGGTATCAGAGCCTCTGCTACAGGATTTGGATTCAGATCGTATGCATATTAGACATATGGAGGCGGCAGATGAGATCTGTTGTCCTTGAAGAGATTGGCTATGTGCACGGTTGATGTGATCAACTGCACATGGGGATCGTTGAGGCTATGTTTTCTGTCAATCGGGATCGATGAGGTCGTGACACGATCTACCCCTACCGGTCGGTCATCCGCCATCGGGGTTAACCGTGAAATGTAAACCCGAATTGGATTCGCGATGATCAATGAGATCGGTCAGATCAGAGAATTCGGCGTGAACGGAGTCCAGATGTGATATGTGATTTCCGAAAACGTATGCGTAGCGCCGTGTATTTTGTACCCGACACACAAACTGGTAGAATGCGATTCTATGCATAACTTTGTTTTGCAGGTTTGATGTGAATAGCATGGCTCATGTGTATGTGATGCATGTGTGTAATTTATATGTGGCTTGCGTGTCATGTTTGTCAGCTGGCAGGAGCCAAAGTGCTGTCATTATATTGTATAACGACCTGCGTGTCGACTTGTGACTCTATGTAAATCCATTACTAGTTGTAGTAGTTGGATAATAGAGATCAGGTTGGCGGCCTGGCGTCCCGGGGTGACAAACAAGATGGAGTTCCTGGATGGTCATTGGAGTCGGATCCGACCTAGAAGAACGTCCATGAAGGAGCCATACTATTTCACAATATGTGTTCATTTGTGATTGTTATGCTTCTTTGTGTCTATGCATGTTAGAATGATAGAATGATCCCTCATGAATATCAAGCGAATTGCCATCCCCGGTGTTGCACCTTCGCACGTCAAGTACTTCTAGTAGTGGGCTCATAAAATTGGGGTGCTGCTAGGTGTCCTTGAACTGAAGGGTTTGTGTCGGACACGGACATGCACTGCATCAGGTTAACTTGACAAGGCTATCAAAACGGTTTTGGGCCTTGTGGCAAAGAAGGTTGGGAGCCGGGGTATGAGATACCTTCCCGACCGACAGGAGTCGTATAGAGATACGCTTAGCAAGGAGTTGCTTACCGGATAGGTATGTTGGCTAGCAGTGATGCTAAAGATCACTAGTCGCATGCGCTAGTCGGATCTTGAAATCACTGAGAGTTTGCGGAGGGATGCTGACTTCAGCGGGAGTATTTCTGTTTAGGCTAGAATTACTCTACATAAACGCATTGCTTAGTGATTGCATATTTTCTGTTGTAGATCAATGGCACCACCTGTTCAACCCAACTTTGCATTGAAATCAATTCTGGAAAAGGATAAACTGAATGGAACAAACTTTACCACCTGGTATAGAAATCTGAGAATTGTTCTCAAGCACGATAAAAAGGAACATGTTCTAGAGGATCCACTTCCAGAGGAACCTGTCGATAATGCTAGTGCCACAGCTGAATGCCTACCAGAAACTCGTTGATGAATCAACGGAGATCAGCTGTCTGATGCTGGCTTGTATGGAGCCCGATTTGCAACAGCATTTCGAAAACGTTGAGGCTTATGATATGATCGAGAGTCTCAAGAGCATGTTTCAGACACAGGCTAGGACCGAAAGGTTCAACGTCTGGCGATCCTTGATGGATTGCAAGCTGAAGGAAGGTGATCCACTGAGCCCACATGTGATCAAGATGATCGGATATGTGCAAGCTATGGATCGTTTGGGCTTCCCGCTCTTGGATGAGCTAGCTACTGATGCTGTTCTGGGTTCTCTTCCGCCCAGCTATGGGACGTTCATCTCGAACTATCATATGCATGGCATGGATAAGAAGCTCACTGAATTGCATGGGATGCTCAAAGTGGCAGAGCAGGATATTAAGAAAGGCACGCATCAAGTGTTGATGGTGCAGAAATCGGCTATGTTCAAGAAGAGTTGGTCTAAGAAGAAGGCTAAGGCAAAGGGCACGGAGATGGTAACCTCTGCCGCTGTGCCAAAGTTTGGACCGGACTCGAAGACCATTTGCTATCATTGCAAGGAAACTGGTCACTGGAAGAGAAATTGTAGCAAGTGGCTTGCAGAGCATGGCAAGAAGGCCGGAAATGCCTCTTCGGGCAAAGGTACACTTGTTGCATATGTTATAGACATTTACCTTACTGACATACCTGGTAGCTCTTGGGTATTTGATACCGGATCGGTTGTTCATATCTGCAACTCGATGCAGGGGCTGGTAAGAACTAGGCGTGTGGCATAAGGGGAGATTGACACTAGGGTCGGCAACAAAGCAAGAGTTGATGCGTTGGAGGTCGGCACGATGCAGCTCCAGCTTCCTTCTGGATTTATTTTGGAATTGAATAATTGTTATTACATTCCTGCACTTAGTCGGAACATTATTTCTGCCTCATGTTTGATGAGTCAGGGTTATGAATTCAATTTAAAGGACGATGGTTGTTCGATATTTTTGAATGGTATGTTCCACGGCTATGCACCCATTGTTGATGGGTTATTTATATTGAATCTAGAACAGGAACCGGTCAATAACATAAATCTCAAGAGGCATAAGCCTAATGAGATAAATCCAACATACTTCTGGCATTGCCGGCTTGGACACATTAGTCTGAAACGCATGAAGAAGCTCCATGATGATGGGCTCCTAACTTCGTCCGACCTCGGGTCGTTCGAGACATGTGAATCATGCTTGCTCGGCAATATGACTAAGTCTTCTTTCGCAAAGAGTTGTGAGAGGGCGTCCGAGCTGTTGGAGCTCATACACAGTGATGTGTGTGGTCCAATGAGCACAACTGCCAGAGGTGGCTATCTGTACTTCGTGACTTTTACCGACGACTTGAGTAGATATGGATATATCTATTTAATGAGGCACAAGTAGGAGACTTTGGAAAAGTTCAAAGAGTTTCAGAACGAGGTTGAGAATCAGCTCGGCAAGACTATAAATCTTCTACGATCTGATCGTGGAGGTGAGTACATGAGCCAGGAGTTCGATGATCATCTGAAAAGTCGAGGTATAGTACCTCAGCTCACACCTTCGGGTACGCCAGAGAGAAATGGCGTGTCAGAATGGAGGAATAGGACCTTGTTGGACATGGTCCGGTCTATGATGAGCAAATCGGATTTACCCTTGTCATTTTGGGGATACACTCTAGAAACTGCAGCTTTCACACTTAACAGGGTACCATCAAAATCTGTAGACAAGACACCACATGAGATGTGGATCGGGAAGAGTCCCAGTTTGTCTTTTCTAAAGATTTGGGGTTGTGAAGCATTTGTCAAGAGACTTATGTCAGACAAGCTTACACCCAAGTCGGATAAATGCATATTCGTGGGATATCCGAGGGAAACCTTGGGATATAGCTTCTACAACCAGGAAGAGAACAAAGTGTTTGTTGCTCGGAACGGGGTTTTCCTTGAGAAAGAGTTTCTCAGTCGGGAGGCCAGTGGGAGGACGGTTCGACTAGAAGAAATTCGAGGACCACTCGGGGACGACTCGGCTGGTGATGAGATCATACCGGAGTCAGTCAGGGAACCTGTAGTGGAAGCGGCACCGGAACCACGGAGGTCGGAAAGATTGTGCAGAGTGCGTGATGTATTGTTGCTAGAAAGTGACGAGCCGTCCACATATGCGAAAGCGATGGTGAGCCCAGATTCCGAGGCATGGCTGGAGGCCATGATATCCGAGTTAAAGTCCATGGATGAGAATCAAGTCTGGGATTTGGTTGATCCGCCACCTGGCGTAACTGCCATTGGTTGCAAATGGGTCTTTAAGAATAAAACCGATGTGGATGGAAATGTTCAGATCCACAAAGCTCGGCTTGTCGCTAAAGGTTATGGACAAGTTCAAGGAATTGACTACGACGAGACTTACTTGCCGGTAGTGATGCTGAAATTAGTGAGGATCATACTAGCTATAGCTGCATATTTTGATTACGAGATTTGGCAGATGGATGTCAAAACAGCTTTCCTTCACGGAAATTTAACCGAGGACGTGTATATGCTGCAGCCCAAGGGTTTTGTCAATCCGACTAGCACTAGTAAGGTATGCAAGCTTAAGAGATCCATTTATGGGTTGAAGCAAGCATCTCGGAGTTGGAACATTCGTTTTGATGAGGTTGTCACTGGTCTCGGTTTCATCAAAAGCGAAGATGATTCTTGTTTATACAAGAAGTTAAGTGGGAGCTCGATAGTGTTTCTGATCTTGTATGTGGACGACATACTACTGATCGGAAATAATGTTTCGATGCTAAACTCGGTCAAGGAATCATTGAATGGCAAGTTTTCGATGAAGGACCTTGGTGAGGCAGTCTATATTTTAGGCATTAAGATCTATAGAGATAGATCGAGGAGGCTGCTCGGCTTAAGCCAGAGCACGTACATAGATAAAGTGTTGAAGCGGTTCAACATGAGTGAGGCAAAGAAAGGGTTCTTGCCGCTCTCACATGGTATAAGGCTAAGCGAGACTCAGAGTCCTTTGACACCTGATGAGCGAAGCAGGATGAGTAGGATTCCATATGCCTCAGCAATCGGATCCATCATGTATGCCATGATATGTACAAGGCCTGATGTTGCTTTTGCCATAAGCCTAACAAGTAGATACCAGGCCAACCCAGGTGAGAGTCACTGGGCAGCTGTAAAGACTATTTTGAAGTACCTGAAAAGGACTAAAGAGATGTTCCTAGTTTATGGAGGTGAGGAAGAGCTCGCCGTATGGGGTTACGTCGATGCTAGTTTCCAAACTAACAGAGATGATTGTCAATCACAGTTCGGATTCGTGTACGTCCTGAACGGAGGAGCAGTGCACTGGATGAGTTCCAAGCAGGATACGGTGGCCGATTCTACCACAGAAGCCGAATACATTGCGGCTTGTGAAGCTGCAAAGGAAGGTGTTTGGATCCGGCATTTTCTGGATGATCTTGGTATTTTCCCAGCCTCGATGAAACCATTGGACCTTTATTGTGATAATTTTGGTGCCATTACACAAGCCAAGGAGCCGAGGAATCACCAAAAGGTCAGACACATAGACCGGAAATATCACCTGATATGAAAGATCGTAAAGAATGGTGATGTAGAGTTATGCAAGATTCACACAGATGCAAATGTTGCAGATCCATTGACTAAGCCGCTTCCACAACCCAAGCATGAGGGGCACGTTAGAGCTATGGGCATTCGATGTCTATTTGATTGACTCTAGTGCAAGTGGGAGACTGTTGGAGATATGCCCTAGAGGCAATCATGTATGATGATATTTCCTATGTGTTTATGAATAAATATAGTCCTTGGACATTATCAATGATGTGTATCAGCAAGTACGTGACTTGTTTGTGGGACTATGCATTGTATGATGACTGTCCTAAAAGGTCCCTAGTCGAAAGGGCTGTGTGGACGCGCAGCCGACTAGACTAGCATATGACACGGTCGATGGCTCGGTCTCACTAGCCATGGAGCATTGGATGCTAACTGGATAATATGGACTTGTAAAGGTCTGGTCGGATTCGACATAGTCGGATCCGAGTCGAGATAAGGTCCGAATCGGACATACCCAACTATGAGACGCAGCGATATGTCATCTGTGAGTCTCTAGTACAACATACGTTCTATGTCCTAAGACCTGAGCTGACGCATGTATTCAAGATGGTGACAGACTTGCTTTGGGCCGACCAAACGCTACTCCGAGACTAGGTAGTTACAAAGGTAGGTTTCGGGTTTGTCCAGTCCCATGCTGCGAGACATGGTCGAGCAAGATGGGATTTGCCCCTCCGATCAGGAGAGATATACTCTGGGCCCCTCGTGTGATCCGACCAGGAACAACATGGCCATGCGACAAGGATTATGAGATAATCCGGATAGTGGTCGATATCACTGGAACTAGAAAGAGGTCGGGTTAGCACAAGGATGACAGTCTCGCCTTGAGCCCGACAACATATATCGTGCGACAAAGGGAACAGAAGTATGACACGTTGTACAGGTTTGCCTAACCAACTTCATCGTCTGCTTGGTGGTCGGCACGCCTTGCTAGAGGCTGCTACCAGCCATATAGTCTGGAGGTGATCCGAACTGCGACCAAGCCGGCTTGAACCTAAGGGGTCGCGCGCTTAAGGGAAGGAACCTACGAGGTCGGTTCGTAGGACACTGGTCGGATGTGATCCGAACTGGACTAGGAACGTGACCGAGTGGACTTTGGGCTTTAGGGTCCGTGTGAGGCCCAAGTGTTTAGCCCGCGACAGACGCCTATATAAAGTGGAGGTGCAACACACTCGGGTGGTTGATCGCTTCGGCGCTGCGACTAGGGTTTGCATGTGTTGCGAATAGCCACCTCCACTCGCCACCGACTGTGTGATCGGACCTAGCAGTCCGCCGCACGGTGTTCCTCCTGCACACGCGGATACCGTTAGAGGCGGTGCACTTGTGCTGCTCCGATGAACTTGTACGTGGGATCGGACGAACGGCTGTTCGAGGGAGATCGAACGAGGAGGAGATGATCCACGCGGACGCGCTGCCCCAACTCTTCTTCCGCTGCACGGCACTGCACGTCTAGTGGTAACGAACTGTGATCCATCTCCCGTAGCATGTTCCTGGATGTTTTGTGCGTAGGAAAATTTTAATTTGCATTCGACGCACCCTACCGTAGAACCCAACAGTATGGGCCTGGCCCAATAATTTGGCCTTCTATTTTTTGGGAATGGAGCCTTTTTCTGATGATTTTTTATAGTCCACTATTGTTTTGGGCCACAACCTTTTTGGTCTAGTTCGAATTTGGGCCTTGGCCTTTTTATTTTCTGCTATGCAGCCTTTTATAATTTTTTTTCTTACAGTCATTTCCTTTTTTAGGCCCAAGCCTTTTTGGTCTAATTCTTGTTTGGGCCTTGGCCTTTTTAGAGCCCAAGTTCTCATTTTGCATAACTATAAACAGAAAGGCCCAGGTGCACAAGTGATCCACAAGCCCAGGTGCACAAGTGATCCACATAACTTCACAGAAAATAAACAATAACTCCACAACTTCACAAGTGATCCATAACTTCACATAACTTCACAAGTTCACAAGATCACATAACTTCACAGGTTCACAAAATGCAACAAAATGCAACAGCCTTAACTTCACAGGTTCACCGCACAACCATCAAATAGCCATCAAACTAGGTAGCAATGCAACAAAATGCTCAAAGACAAACTGCACAGCCATCAAACTAGACAGCAATGCAACTACCTTAGCAGCACAGCCATCAAACTACCTTAGCTCCAAAGAGAGCCATCAAGTGGGCTAACTTCTCTTCCTGTTCTTGAGACTTCTTGCGCAGCAGCTCAAGTTCCTTATCGCGTGCAGCTTCAGATTCTTCCGCCTTCATCTTGATTGCCGCCAATTCTTCTTGCACCAGGTCAGCTTGAAGCTCGGACCTCTGCAGCTTCTGCTCAAGGTCACGAACATGAGCAAATACTTCAGCAGTTGCTTTGCAGGAGTTGTTCCTAGATGACTGGAGCCCAACATTTGTGAGGAATGTGCTTTGCTTGACAGATTTCAACAACACTTCTTCGGCAATTTGAACAGTAGACTTTGGCTCTTCACCTTCTTGTACCGGCGCGTCCTTCATTTCTTCCATCTCAAGCTAGCATATGGAGGAAAATGATAGGCATTAGTGGAGAAACCAAACCAGCACACAAATGGATTATTTGAAGTAACCAAACCAGCCCACAAAATCTATACAAGAAGATGATGACTAGTGACCTGGAGACAGCAATTGGAACAATATGATCGCTTCATTAAGCCTAGAATGGTGGTTCTATATAAGATGGCTTCCTGACTAACATTCAGATCAAATTTCATCATGTCATAAAAAATGCAACAAATAGCATCAAAGCATGGAACACAGCATGGAACTATCTTCATTAAGCTGTTCTTATATCTTCATTAAGCCTAACATGGAACTATAAGCATGGAACTATCAAACAACATCAAAGCATGGAACTGGCTCCGAATCAAATAGCATCAAATCATCAAAGCATCAAAGCTGGCATGGACAAAGCTGGCATCAAAGCTGGCATGAATCAAACAGGGCATGGACAAAGCATGGAGTGACTTACTATAGCATTCTTGACTGGCTCCGAAAACCCGTGCTTCTTGCTGTTGTGGGTGGCCTTAAACAAGTCAATCACAAACAGCTCCTCACCCTTACGCTCTTCTTTCTGAAATGTTTTTCAACAAAAATCAAAATGTTATTCAGCAAGAATCAGAAATGTTATCCAACGAGGATCAAACGGTAAGGTCTCTAGAGAAAAGTTCTCACAGTGGCAAAAATGTGTGCTGTGTAGTGCCTGGAACCAGTTCTCTGATTGTACACGACTTTTTCTCGATTCATCTTGTTTGACACACAGGTTTCCTACAAAAAAGCATACTGTCAGCATGATCTAGCACTAGCATATCATGTGTAGAACATAAAGCATCAAACAAAGCAGAGACAAACCTTGTGTCTTGGGGTAGACCACATCTCCACCAGAGCTTGCCATTCACCATCCGTCAGATCAGGTACTGGAGACTTGATGTTGACTTTATTTGCGGCTACGGTATCAAAATACTTCTTCTTGATCTGATGGCGTCTGTTCTTTGAATTTTTCTGCAGAATATCTTTTCACGCGGTCTTGATGGTCTCCGAGTTCGTGTTCATCTCAAAATTTGCCTACCAAGAAAACAAACAAGGTAGGAACAATATTAGTGATCATGCATAGGTGTAACAGAAAATAGATAGCAATTAACTATGAAACAAGTAGCTTACAACAACTTTCCCAATGTAGTTCTCCAATAGACTAGCATTTTTTTTGTATAGCTTGAAGTGAGGAAGAACTGGAAGATGGTTTCTTGCAACGAGTCCACACTCAGAAGCAAGCTTTGCTGACTGCAGAGGCTTCTCTGGATGCTTCATCCCTTCGGCAATTTGGATAGGCACCTTGCTACCAAGCGACTTGGTGATCCTCTCTAGCCCTTTGCCCTTTCTAGGTCTAGTCTTGGTAGTCATTGCATCTAAAAATGAAATTGAACTCATAAATTAGAATAGAAATCGACAAATGCGGGAATCGACAAAAGCATACATGATCATTCCATTTGGAAAATGCACTAGTAAAAGATAGCATTGCAAAGGTCAACTTGCGTGATTGAAGCACAAGCTGCTGTTCTTCTTCATTGATGACATCATTCCTGTCAATAGAAGGTGCAACAGGGCTGAGGTCTGTGTGGAAAGTGCCTGCTTCATCAGTGCAGATGGTTTCTCCTTCATCTAGGCAGACAGTGCCACTTCCATCCATGCTGAGAGTGGTTCCTTCATCCATGGGCGGCAACTCATCACCCATTTGCACCAAGGTCTCAGAGTCCATGCGCAGCAGACTTTCCCGATGGTCCGTCGCAGTCGCCATCTTTGCTTTCTGCCTTGTGACTCTATCAAGGGCAGGTTCATCAGGTTCCAGGATCCTCTTTTTTTGTCCTGGAGCTGGGGCCATCACCCTTCCTGGAGGCATTGCAGCAGATGTTTCTGAGCTCTTCTTCTTCTTGCTGACTGTCTTCTTAACATCAGGCCCCTTCGTCCTAGATTCCTTCAGTGCCTCGTATAAATAGCACGGAAAAAAGCATTAGATCACAAGAGAAATATGTGAGCACAAGGAATAACATAGCATAAAAGAACCCCAGCCCTCCAAGCAAGACAGAGTTTGCACCTTAACAGTCTTGCTCACTACAACATCATCCACTTCCTCTCCATCAATAACTTCATCCTCGTTCCTCATGATATTTCTAGCCCTAACCTTCTCGTACTCAGTGAGAGGCTCTTCTTTGCATGATAAAGGAAACGTAACTATTAGGTGAATGTTTGGAATGCATGGACAGACAGCCAAACATATCTTATGAAATTTTATTATCATTTAATCCTAGTTATTCAGGTAAGGAAGACTAACAGCACACAGGCACAATTAAGCCAGCTTATTCAGATTGCAGCAATACATTTCACTTAGCATATTAAGACACAGATTTTATGAAACTGACAGTATAACCACAAGGAGCAAGTTGCATACCAACGGCTGGCCTCACGTTTGACCTTGTCATCCTTGCCATGGATGATCTTGAGGTGGTGCTTGCAAAATAGAATAAACAACAATCAGATACAACATGGATAAAGTAAAATGATGCACTTGTATCAATAAAGGAAAGCATTTGGACCAACATGCACATACATGTAATACATGTGAAACAAACTTGATGGATCAACAATACAATGATCTTGTGTTATTAATTAAGCAAACATGTAAGTGTACTAAACAACCATGCATGTACACTGGAAAGATATGAAGCATCTCTTAATATCTTCACTACATCAAGCAGGAGGTAGTAATGTACATCAAGAAATCTTCCTAGTGCCTCATATAAAGTACACAACAAGCAAGCAAAGTGCTAGTAGTACTGCTGATGCAAACCCTAACCATATGTATGCTAGCAAGCAACTGAATTGAAGCAAACTATATATGGGAAGCAATGCATTAGCAGTAACATATGTGAAGCAAACTACATCAAGCTAAGTGAATTAAGGTTGTGGTACCAGAGACAAGAACAAAACTCACATGTATTACAATTATATATAGTTGGATACAAATACAGTGCACACAAATTATACTTCGGTAATGTGGATTAGCAAAAACAACTATTTACAACAATCACTTTTATGTTTTAACTTGCAATTTTATCCATGTACCTGCAATCATCTATAAGCAAATGAATTACTCAATTGTTTTCCCTAATGGAGGCAAGCTTATGCATTCAGAGCAACTGATTGCCCAACAGTTGATGAATAAAGAAGCAAACAGTGTTAACAATAATAGTAGGCCTTGAAATCATGCTTATGCATGCAATTTAGAAGAGTATATCATGAGGACCTTCAAAACAACTAGATGTTGCCACTGGTAAAGCATGAAACAACTATTGATTATGTTGCCTCTACACAGCAAACATGGCTACAGACTAGAAGAACACAAATTCAGACATTTCGACAATTAGAATCAACCTTTTATATTAAAACACGAAAAATTATCTAGCACCAATATGGTATATATTAAAACTAGTCATACTGCCTTAACACACTAGGAATTCCAATACTACAGTAAGTACTAAGCATTGTCTTGTTCACTGGAAAGAAGAACACAAGCTTCATGCACATATCATAAAAGAAGAACACTGCTACAAACCCCATGGGCACAACATAAAAGAAGTCTTCTACTTGAACAATCAGGATGGGCGTGCAACAAGAACCCTAACCCCATCATGTTCTAGCCATGAACCAGAGGGAGATCAACCCCACGAACCCCATGAAACCTAACCCTGACCCCATGAACCCTAACCCTAACCCCATGAACCAGACGGAGATCCTAACCCTAGAAGATCCTAACCCTAGAAGATCCACCGAACCAGAGGGGAGATGGATCCAGCAGAGGAAGGGAGATGGATCCACCGAATATCGAGGGGAGATGGAGAAGTACCTAGGGGCGGATGATGTTGATGATGCAGCGGTGGTCGTCGTCGATGTAGCCGCCGCCGTCGTCGATGTAGTCGATGTAGCCATCGTCGTCGTTGATGTAGTCGATGTAGTCCATGTAGCCGCCGTCGTCGTCGATGTAGTCGATGTAATCGATGCGAGCGATGTAGCCGTCGAGGGGAGGGGATTCATCGTCGGGGAGGGTGGTGCGATGCGGCTTGGCGGCATGGAGGAGGTGAGGGAGTGGGGC
>NC_057795.1:453867070-453946956 GCF_018294505.1 Triticum aestivum | reverse complement strand
GGGGCGGCACGGAGGAGGGGAGGGAGTGGGGCGGCGGCGCGGCGCGGAGCAGGGGAGGGAGTGGGGAGAAGCTATGGTTCGTCGGGGAGGGGAATGGAATGGGGAAATTTTGGGGAGTGGGATGGGAGTGGGAGGGGAGGATCCCGCGTATTTAGTGGGAGAGGGGTGGTGGGTCCCGAATGGTAGTGGGAGAGAAGTGGTGGGAAATTTTTGTGGGGTGGGAGGGAAAATTTGGTGCTACGAGGGAAATTTTGGTGGGGTGGAAGGGAAATTTTCATCAGTTTTTAGAGGTTTTGAGGCAGAAAAAATCGGATTTTTTTTGTAAACTTTGTAGAAATCATGGTTAAAATCATACCGAGTAGCTCAAGAAAACATTTGTGTTGCAAGTTTAGTAGTTTTGCTAGTTGGTAGGTCACATTTGATGATGTGACGCGGAGGTCTCCCATTTTTTGATTTTTTTTGAATTTTTTACGGTGTTCTCAAAAACCGGCCGATTTCGTCGCGGCGGCCGTCCGTGGCTAGGGTTTGAGGCGTGCCAATCTGTTGTCGATTCTGTGATGAAATGCCTACCTGTGAAGCTAAAAAGCATTTTTGGCAAAAATAACGGGCAAGCTATGGAGCACCCGCAGTTCAAATTCCAGCCGGTTCCAGCTGAATCGGCCGAAGGTGGTCTAAATTGCCGGGAGTAGCTACGAGGGTTAGAAATGCATGCTTTTTGGCGACCGTCCGTAAAATAGGGTCTACTTTGAGATAGACATGGAATGGTGCCGTTTGGGGTGACCCTCCTTGTAGTCGCTTCACGAAAAACGCATGCCTTTAGCATTCAAAAAATGAAAAACGGTTTTTCTTGGTAAACAAGTTGGAACCTCGCTTTGGCAACATTGTTTACCATCACAAGACGGAGGCATGCGCCAAATTTGGGCATATTATCAGAAACTATTCATCGGATGCGGCCATATCATTGCTAGTTTGGCTTGAAAGCCATGAATTTTCGTTCATGGTAGGTCGTTTTTGAGAACACTTTTTCAAGAAAACATCCGTATTGCAAGTTTAGTATTTTTGCTACTTGGTAGGCCACATTTGATGAAGTGACGCGGAGGTCTCCCATTTTTTCTATTTTTTTGAATTTTTTATGGTGTTTTAAAAAACCGGCCGATTTCGTTGCGGCGGCCGTCCGTGGCTAGGGTTTGAGGCGTGCTAATCTGTTGTCGATTCTGTGATGAAATGCCTACCTGTGAAGCTAAAAAGCATTTTTGGCAAAAATAACGGGCAAGCTATGGAGGACCCGCAGTTCAAATTCCAGCCGGTTCCAGCTGAATCGGCCGAAGGTGGTCTGAATTGCCGGGAGTAGCTACGAGGGTCAGAAATGCATGCTTTTTGGCGACCATCCGTAAAATAGGGTCTACTTTCAGATAGACATGGAATGGTGCCGTTTGGGGTGACCCTCCTTGTAGCCGCTTCACGAAAAACGCATGCCTTTAGCATTCAAAAAATGAAAAATGGTTTTTCTTGGTAAACAAGTTGGAACCTCACTTTGGCAACATTGTTTGCCATCACAAGATGGAGGCATGCGCCAAATTTGGGCATATTATCAGAAATTATTCATTGGATGCGGCCATATCATTGCTAGTTTGGCTTGAAAGCCATGAATCTTCGTTCATGGTAGGTCGTTTTTGAGAACACTTTTTCAAGAAAACATCCGTATTGCAAGTTTAGTATTTTTGCTAGTTGGTAGGCCACATTTGATGATGTGACGCGGAGGTCACCCATTTTTTTGATTTTTTTGAATTTTTTACGGTGTTTTCAAAAACCGGCCAATTTCGTCGCGGCGGCCGTCCGTGGCTAGGGTTTGAGGCGTGCTAATCTGTTGTCGATTTTGTGATGAAATGCCTACATGTGAAGCTAAAAAGCAGTTTTGGCAAAAATAACGGGCAAGCTATGGAGGACCTGTAGTTCAAATTCCAGTCGGTTCCAACTGAATCGGCCGAAGGTGGTCTGAATTGCCGGGAGTAGCTACGAGTGTCGGAAATGCATGCTTTTTGGCGACCGTCCGTAAAATAGGGTCTACTTTGAGATAGACATGGAATGGCACCGTTTGGGGTGACCCTCCTTGTAGCCACTTCACGAAAAACGCATGCCTTTAGCATTCAAAAAATGAAAAACAGTTTTTCTTGGTAAACAAGTTGGAACCTCGCTTTGGCAACATTGTTTGCCATCACAAGACGGAGGCATGCGCCAAATTTGGGCATATTATCAGAAACTATTCATCGGATGCGGCCATATCATTGCTAGTTTGGCTTGAAAGCCATGAATCTTCGTTCATGGTAGGTCATTTTTGAGAACACTTTTTCAAGAAAACATCCGTATTGCAAGTTTAGTATTTTTGCTAGTTGGTAGGCCACATTTGATGATGTGACGCAGAGGTCTCCCATTTTTTTGATTTTTTTTGAATTTTTTACGGTGTTTTCAAAAACCGCCGATTTCATCGCGGTGGTCGTCCGTGGCTAGGGTTTGAGGCGTGCAAATCTGTTGTCGATTCTGTGATGAAATGCCTACCTTGTAGCCGCTTCACGAAAAAACACATGTCTTTTGCATTCAAAAAATGAAAAATAGTTTTTGAATTTTTTATGATGTTTTCAAAAACCGTCGGATTTCTTCACGGCGGTCGTCGTGGGTAGGGTTTGAGTCATGTTTTTAGCATTCAAAAAATGAAACTTACATGAGCATGCACAAAACCCCATAATTTTATCTTTCATCCATGAGCATGCATAAAAAATTCCAATTCCCATCAATTACCAAACTAAATATTCATTTTTAAGAAATTGACATGTTTAGATGACACTGTCATACATCATCCATGAGCATGCACAAAATTAAACCTGACATACTTAACATTGACATGTTCAGATTACACTAACAAGCTTAAACCCAACATGCTTAACATTGCCACTTCATTTTCTTAACATCTTCACTCCTCCTTCTTCTCCTTCATCAACCTGATGCGCTCAGAGTGGCGAATTCCAACGCGGATGTACTCCTCTACCACAATTGCCATGGTCCTGTCGCCCAGGTGTGGAATCGCCAGCGCCACTACCATCGCGAGGTCATCGTCAGGCACCACCATCATGAGGTCAGCGTTAGGCACCACAATCGCGAGGTCGTCATCAGCCACCACCATAGCAGGGTCACGTCAGCCGCCACCATAGCAGGGTCATTGTCAGCCATCACCATAGCAAGGTCGTCGTCAGCCACCACCATAGCAAGGTCGTCGTCAGCCACCACCATAGCAAGGTCGTCATCCCCACTCTGCTCCTCTTCTTGCCCACTCTGCTCCTCGTCATCCTCGCTCTGCTCCTTGTCATCCCCGCTGCTGCTCCCACTGCCTGGCCAAATGCAACAAAGTGTGAACATGGTGTTGTCGTCGTGCTGGTAGAGGAAGACAAAAGGACAGGAAGAAGAGAGGCAAAGAGCTTACTGGCATCGTCGTCGTGCTGGTAGTACATGCGGCACATGGTGTTGTCGAACATCTTCACGGTGAACATGGCATCGCCGTCATAGCGGAAGACAAGGAAGTACCCGAGCTGTAGCTCATGGGCGCGGGCGAAATGCTCCCAGCCGGGCCCTAGGTACATGTGGCCTTCACCATCGAACACCACCGACATGTCCCACAGTCTGTGAAGCCCGCTGCCGGCCTCCCGCAGCTTCACTTTGTGGGGCTCACGGCCGGCGAGCATCTTCGCAAACTTGTAAGGCAGCCTCTGCAGCGAGGGTCAAGCAGTGGTTAATTGTGGCAATCAAGCACTAGACAATAGAGTGATGATAAAGAAATGAGTGATGATAAACATACCTGCCTACTGCAAGATTTCTCAATTACGATCTCTAAGAACTCGAAACCTTCCAAGCCAACCATCTCACTTCTCTGAAAAGAAGCATTGTAAATTAAACAACAGGACTGGACAGAAATAGGAAACAAGCACTTCAAAACAGTAGAATAATTACTACATGTGTTTGCTAGGGCCTCAATTTGCAATACTACTATAAATGGCAATGTCCTCAATTTGCTCCTACTATAAACAAGCACATCAACATCAATAGCATAGTAAACTAACACAGCAACAGCAACATCATCAGGTGACCACCAACATCAACAACACTAAAATCTACTATAAATTGACCAAAACACAGCAATATAAATTGACCAGAACCATATCTATTATAAACGGACCAATAGTGTACAGCAAAACAACAATTTCAATATTACAATAGAAAGAAGTCTTAGGTTTATCAAGCACAGCAAAACAACAGTGTGACTGAAGAAAATTATAGCAGGAAATACTTCATGCATCATCAAGAGATTATGATCATTTCTGACACTGGCCTTTCTCAACCTTTTGAGCTAGCATGATCACATTACATGATGCACACATATGCAAACTTCTATGAATATAACATCAAAACAGAAAAAACAAGAGACCAAGAAAATCTTAGCAGTGCAAACACCTAGATAGAATTGTATTTGTACACATCAGAACATAAGCACCAACATAGCAGTGCTTAGCATGATCACATTGTATTTGTACACCTACATAGCAGTGCTTAGCCACTCGGGTAAAACATTACAAAAAGAAAAACAAATTAGAACACACTAGTGTCTCACTGCCTGATAATGCTCATACTTGCTGCATATCAAATGGCACAAAACATTCTACAAGTCATACCAAGTGTCTCATACATCTGTACTTATCTAATTCCTTAACTGAATACTTGACAAGAACCCTTAACTGAATAATCCTTAACTGAATAATCCTTGACAGCATACTTCCCACTCTTATCAAAAGGCACAAAGCATACTTGACAGCATAATCCTTAACCGAATCAATTCCCACTAATCAAACCCTAATCTAATCCAACCCTAATATAATCTAATGCAGTCCCAATCAAACCCTAACCAAATCAAACCCTAATCTAATCCAATCCCTATCTAATCTAATCCAATCTAGGCGACGGCAAGAACCCTAATCTAACCAGTAGCAGAAAACTAATCCAACCAGGAAGGAGAGAGAGACGAAGGATTCATACCTTGGGAGAGAGAGGAAGGAGTCGGCGGTGGTGGGAGAGGAAGGAGTCGGTAGCGGTGGGAGAGGAAGGAGCCAGCGGCGGTGGGGAGGCCGGCGGTGGGAGAGGAAGGAGCCGGCATCGGTGGGCGGCGCCATCGATGGAGAGGAGGAGCGGGTCGAGTGGTGAGGAGAAGTGGGGAAAAGAGAGGGAGCGGGTCCACTTATCAGCGAGTTCTGTGTTTGCTACGTGACTGGTTTGATATATTGAAAAGGGTGGGCAAAACATGTGAAACAACAACCTCTTCCTAGCCAGTGGTCGAAACATGTGAAATAAGCATCAGGTCGTGGGTTCGAGCCCCCGCACGCGCAAATTTTTTGGCCGCGCGCATATTTTTGGTAGCTTGGGTACAATAGCAAAATGGCCCACTTGTCAGTGAGTGGGTCGAGTGGCCCACTTGTCAGTGAGGTGTGTGCTTGATACTTGACTAGTTTGATATATTTAAAAGGGTTGGCATAGAGTGGAAGACCAGTAATCTCTTCCTAGCCCAGTGGTAGTAACATAGTGAAACAAGCACATGGTCGTGGGTTCGAGTCCCCCCAGGCGCATATTTTTTTGCTCACTAAAGGAAAATTCAGTTAACCATTCAGTTGAAGCAAAATTCAGTTAAACATTCAGTTCTGACCAAAATTCAGTTAAAATAGCATCTTCAGTTCAAAAAAAAACTACTAGACAACATTCATTTTGAACTAAATAGTTCTGACCAAAACTTGAACTAAATGATCACCAAAACTTGAACTAAATAGTTCAAAAAATCTTTTGTATGATCACCAAAATTTTGCAATCTTTTGCATTACAACATTCTGAGCACAACAACTCCATGCCATCAGAACACAACTTATAGATCACCAAAATTTGAATCTCCATCAGTATAAAACTTCATTTTGCCATCAGCTCCATGCCATCAGAACACAACATCTCAATTCAGTTCAAAAAAACTTCATGAAACATAACATCTCAATTCAGTTCAAAATAGCAAGCATAACAGCTACAAAAACTACATTTTGCTCCATATTACAAAAACTACATTTTGCTGCTGGAATCTTAAAGCACTGTGAATCAGGATAACTACATCACTATTGCTACAGCCATCAGGATCATCATTTTTCTACAACCATCAGGATCACATCATTTTGCTCCTAGAATCTTCAAGCATTTTTCTACCTGGAGAGAAGATTGATCACATCAGGTCACATAGATACCAAAACAAAGAACATGAAGTAATAGTATTTACCTTTGCTAGTCCATTCACTACTCATCATCGTCGATACGAAAACAAGGAACTCTATGCCCACTCCTGTTTTCCTCATCATCACTACAATACTGCAACATAGTATGATCAGTCCAGTTTTCCTCATCCTCGCTCTCATGTTCATCCGCTACCACCTTTCTTATTTTCTTGATGCCTTCAACTGTTGCAGCACCAACGATCACACGTTCCCAGTCCCTTCGCACTCTGCTTTGCACCGGAACTTCCATAGAGTCATCATCAGCTTGCAACGGAACTTCCGTAGAGTGATCATCTTGGTATGTTAGTCCACCATCACCGGGGCCCTTTTTCACTTCTGTTTCAGTCAGACTCCACAAGTGTCTGTGCTCAAAGTTTTGCACAACTCGCCATTTTCCGTGCAAAAGAGTGTCTGGCAGATAAAACACCATTGTTGCTTGTGTTATTAGAATAAAGGGATCACTCTTATACCAGCACCTTGCAGTGTTGATGCTTTTGAAGTGGCCATCATATTTGACAAAAGAGTCTCTCTTCTTCTTGCTACCAAGCTCAAACCAGTCACAGCGAAATAAGACAACCGAGGCGATGGATGCCACCACTAGAGTTGTACTGCAACTCTACGATGCTTCTCAACTGACCATAGAAGTCAATGATCTCACGATCATGTGACCCCTCAATGACGATTCCACTATTCGGTGTCTTCCTTTTTTCCTAGCGGTCAATGGTGTGGTACCGGACACCGTCAGCAATGCATGCTGAATACACTCTCACTCGCTTATCCGGTAAGCATGCCAAAGCAAATAGATCATCACTGACCTTCTTCTCCTCATGCATCGTTCCAATCTGCACAAATAAACCATTTAGCAAACAATGGTATTTAACAATTGGTGAATAACACAGAAAACATAAAACATGTGGCTAAAGATCTCACATGATTCTTAAACCACTTGGCAAACCCCTTGGCAACCCTTTTATCAACATGGATATTGCTTTGTTCCTGATTTAACTCTTCCTTGCATTTCTTGCAATGCCAACAAAACATGTGAATTAAAACATTAGGCTGGTGCCAACCCAAGCAAATATATATATATATATATATATAATGAGTGCACAAGATATAACGTACTCAATATATGGTAGAACCTCGACGCAATTGCTTGGCACAAACCAAACCATCTTGTCATACTCATCACTAGCCTCCAAGTATTGTGAGGCTCCAAGAAAGTTCACACCATGGTTGAAAACAGAGACATCACCACTTTGCGAATCAGACCGCTCTCTATTTCTGCCCGGCCGTCTCCATCTTGTTTCCACACCGCCAAAGTATCTAGAGCAAAAAGTCAAGCACTAGTCAACGACATATGCTTCAGCAATAGAACCTTCAGGTCTTGCCGTGTTTCGCACATAACGCTTACAAGTAAGCAGCCTTCTTTCGATTGGGTACATCCAACCATATGGCACAGGGCCTCTAAGCATTGCCTCTTTTGGTAAGTGCACCACCAAATGGACCATCACGGTGAAGAAAGCTGGAGGGAAAATCTTCTCGAGCTTGCAAAGAATAATTGGGATTTCTTTTTCAAGTCTTTCCAGGATAGTTAACTTGAGTGTTTTGCAGCATAGTTCTCTAAAGAAATTTCCCAGCTCAGCAACCGCTTCATATATATCCTTGTCCATGATTCCTCGGAGGCCCGCCGGTAAAATCCTTTGAGGAGGATGTGACAATCATGAGTTTTCAGTACTGAAAGCTTGAATCCATCAGAAGTAACACACTTTGCTAGGTTAGCAACATAACCATCTGGAAATTTCACCGCTCTTAGGAATTCACAAAATGCAAGCTTTTGTTCTTTACTCATTGTATACCATGCTCGTGGCATTTCAAATGAATCTTCATCTTCATTGTGCTATAGATGCAAATCTTCTCTTATGCCCATGTCCTCCAAATCAAGCCTAGAACTAACCGTGTCCTTTGTCTTCCCTTCAATGTTCAGAAACGTCCCTAGCAGATTCTCGCATATGTTTTTCTCAATGTGCATTACATCGAGATTATGCCTTAATTTCAGATCAGCCCAGTATGGCAGGTCCCACAAACAAGACCTCCGGTCACAACATTGCCCTTCCTCACGCTTTCTTTTCTTCGCCAGCTTTCCTGGTCTCACATCTTTCACCTTTTCAAGTTGCTGCTCCAGCTCTTCTTTAGTGAATTCAGCTGGCTTGTCACGGGTTTCATTCTCACCATTAAAATCTTTGCTTCTTCGCTAGCGATGGTTTCGGGGAAGAAAGCGGCGGTGCCTAATATAGCAGATCTTGCTCCTTATTCTCTTTGAGCAAGGGTCTTTGTCACAATGGACACAATCCTGATAACCTGCTGTGATCCTCCCAGACAGAGTGTGCAGAGCCGGGAAATCATGGATGGACCCTATGATTGCAGCATGTAGATTGAACTTTTCTTCCGGACTCAAGGCATCGTATGTAGGTACACCAGTCCAGAGCTGGAGCAGTTCTTCTACGAGGGGCTCCATAAAGACATCAAAATCCTTTCCTGGAGACTCTGGACCCGGGATTAGCAATGACATCATGAAGTTGGACTGATCCATGCATGCCCATGGTGGCAGGTTGTACGGCACCACAAAAACTGGCCACATGCTATAAGACGTGCTCATGTTCCCAAACAGATTAAACCCATCTGTGGCAATGCCAAGTTTTAGGTTCCTTGGATCTGCAGCAAAATCTATATGTATATGGTCAAACTCTTTCCATGCCTCTCCGTTCGCTGGATGGCTGAGCTCATTGTCCACAAGTTGCCGCTTCAGCTTGTGCCACTGTACCTCACGCGATGATTTCTTCGAGAAGAACATCCGCTGCAGCCTTGGTATCAAGGGAAAGTGCCTCAGTACCTTCTCCGGTATTGACTTCTTCCCATCAGCATCTTTCCACCTCCATCTGTCATCATTGAAGAACTGTCTAAACCTCCTGTGTTAAGCCTCTCTAATGCTGTTGAAGATGATCTTTCTCCTGCTATGTTGGACTTCATGGCCAGCAACCAAAACTCAACCGCTGAGGATGAGCCGCATGCACCTGCTGTCTTGCCTCCTCCTGCAATATCTGTCCCGGCCGCTCAACACAAGCGCAAGCAGAACAATGCTCCTTTGGATGTTAATGACCTTCGCCGCAGTCACAGACTGGCGGGTCTTAGTGTTGGATTTAAAAATGAAGCTGCTGCTGTCAAGGCCAAGGAGTGGGATTAGTGCAAAAAGAATTTCTCTTCTGAATTTGAACATGTCATCTGCAACCCTGAAGCTGGACCTCCACCAGAGCTGCCTCTTGAGACAATCCAAGCTATTACTGTCAAGCAGTGTCTGATCCCTCCTGAGGAGGTGTCAGGAGAGAAGCTGATGGCCCCTGCCTCCCATGATTAAGTCTCATCTTATCTGCTTTGGGCCTTGCCTTAACAAGGTCTTATATGGCCTTAGGCCAGCTCTATTATTAGTTTCTTTCAATAATGCTACTTCTGCACTATTTATGAACTTGGTCTGTAAGGAGTTAAAATCCAGTATTTACATTTGTGGCTGGGATCCTATGATACAATTATTTTGCTGTCCAAGTAGTCTGAATGGATTGGATGATTATATTCAGTTTTATGTCCTTGTGAAAACTATTTCTCCTATCTGGAATGACCTATCTGCTTCTTACATCTTGATGAGATCTGATAATCATAAAATGATTATGTCATTTTTATTCAGTCTTAATACCACCATTTTTTCCAATGAATAGAAA
Organism: Triticum aestivum; assembly: GCF_018294505.1. Lineage (NCBI taxonomy): Eukaryota > Viridiplantae > Streptophyta > Magnoliopsida > Poales > Poaceae > Triticum > Triticum aestivum. The sequence continues at coordinate 453,936,839 of NC_057795.1, read as the reverse complement.
ATGGAATATATTAAATTGGAATATAAGAGGCATAAACTCCCAAACCAGATGGGATGATTTAAGAGACAAAATTGATGAGAGTAATTGTGGTATTATATGCCTTCAAGAAACAAAAAAAAGAAGCTTTTGATCAATATTATCTCAGAAATTTCTCTCATGGGAGATTTAATCAGTTTGCATATAACCCCTCTGTGGGACTATCTGGTGGATTAATAACAATATGGAATGGCAGTCTCTTCAGTGGTTCAGTTGTTAGTCAATCCTCCTTTTAGATTACAGTCAAATTATTATGCAATTTATCTGGCAACATTTTTTATGTCAGCAATATTTATGGGCCCTACTAGAATGAAAACATAACATATTTCTTTGATTGGTTAGATAATATTGATGCCTCACAAATGGACCATTGGATACTTGCTGGTGATTTTAATCTTATCAGAAGCCCACAGGACAGAAATAGACCTGGTGGAGATGCAAACAATATGTTGAGATTTAACAGTATTCTGCAATAGCTTGATTTACTGGAGATTCCACTCAAAGGTAGGAACTTTACATGGAGTAATATGCAAGACTCACCTCTTCTGGAGAAACTGGATTGGATTTTTACCTCAGCAAATTGGTCTATTAATCTCCCTAATACTATGGCATACCCACTGGCTAGAGTTTCATATGACCATATCCCTATTCATATTCAAGTTGGCAGTGATATTCCAAAAGCCTCTATATTCAGGTTTGAAAATTACTGGATGGAATTTGATGGATTTTATGAAACTGTTATTCAATGTTGGAACAGAAACCAATCATTACCAAATTTTGCAAATGATTTATCTGCCAGATTTAAGTGCCTCAGATTAGGTCTTAAGAAATGGAGCAAAAACTTGTCCAAGCTCAATACTAATATCTCTGCTTGTAACTATGTATTATCTATGATGGATGGTATTGAAGATCAAAGAGCTCTGAGTATTATGGAAGCTAACTTTAAGATCATCCTGAAAAAACACATCCTTAAGTTACTGGAGGTTAAAAGGATTTATTGGAAGTCAAGATTTAAAATGAGAAGTGTGAGACTTGATGATGAAAACACTATTTTTTTTCATGCAATGGCCACCCAAAGTTACAGGAAGAATTATATTACTTATATTGTTGGTGAGGATGGAATCACTTACCAAAATCATGATCATAAAGCTACAATTATTTGGAGTTCCTACAAAGAAAGATTGGGCTCATCCATTGATCCTCCCATGCTTTTAGATCTTGAGGAACTGATCCAACCACAAGACCTATCTTCTCTTGAAGCTCAATTCACTATGGAAGAAATTGATCAGGTTATTAAGGAATTCCCCACTAACAGAGCTCCTGGACCAGATGGTTTTAATGGTACCTTTTTAATCAAATGTTGGGATATTATTAAACAAGACTTTTATACCATGATTTGGGATTTCTTTGAAGGGAACTATGATATTCAAAGTATAAACACTGCTTTTATTACACTCATTCCAAAGATTGCAAATCCTGAGAATATGAATGACTTCAGGCCTAATTCTTTGGTTAGTCTTCCACTCAAAATTATTACCAAGCTTTTGGCCAATAGAGCTCAAAAGATCATCACTTCTATTATCCACCAAAACCAGTATGGTTTTATAAAAGGCAGAAATATTCAAGATTGTCTAGGATATGCTTTTGAATACCTCCATTTATGTCACCAATCAAAAAAATCTAGCATCATATTAAAGCTTGATTTTGAAAAAGCTTTTGACAAGATTGAATATACGACAATTATTGCTATGTTAAAGGCTAAAGGTTTTGGACCTAGATGGATCAATTGGGTTAATAACATTCTTCAGTCTGCTTCTACTTCTGTTCTGCTTAATGGAGTGGCTGGGAAAAAGATTATTTGCAAGAGAGGGGTTAGACAAGGAGATCCACATTCCCCATTACTATACATCATCACTGCTGATCTACTTCAATCTGTGGTCAATGCTGCTTGGGCCAATGGGGAAATCTCTCTTCCTATAAATCATGCTTATGGACAGGACTACCCTATTATTCAGTATGCTGATGACACCCTAATGATTATGCCTCCTTGTGAAGATCAGATCATGCACCTTAAATACTTACTCAACATATTTAGTCTATCCACTGGTCTGTTTTTCAACTTCAGTAAGTCCTCAATGATTCCAATAAATATTGATCAACCATCTGTTTCTGCACTTGCAAATTCATTTGGTTGCAAGGTGGAAAACCTCCCATTCACATACCTTGGCTTACCCATGGGCACCACCAAGCCCTCTGTTATGGACCTTATTCCTGTCATATCCAAAATTGATAAAAGACTTTCTGGAGTGACTAGATTCATGAACTACTCTGGCAGACTTACTTATGTTAATTCTATTGTTGCTTCCATGCCTATTTTCTCTATGTGCTCTCTTAAAGTTCACTACACCATATTGGATCATGTGGACAAATCTAGCAGGAACTTTCTCTGGTATGGAAAGGAAATTAATAGAAGAGGTAAATGCCTGGCCAGCTGGGAGATGATTTGCAAACCAAAAAGTCAAGATGGTCTTGAGGTTTTGAACCTGAGAATGCAGAATAAAGCCCTTCTTATCAAGCATCTCTATAAATTTTACAATAGAATGGATGTTCCTTGGGTCAAGTTAATTTGGGAGGCTCATTATCAAAACAATGAAGCTCCACACACAAATCCCAACAAAGGATCATTCTGGTGGAAGGATTGTATGAAAATGTTTGATCTATTTAAAGAGATGACTACTTGTGAAATCAGATCTGGAAACACTTGCAAATTATGGGATGATAGTTGGAATGGAGAGATTATGCATTTCAAATTCCCTGAACTCCATTCCTTTTGCAACCAACAGAATATCTCAGTCAAAATAGCCAAAGATTTTGGGAACCTATACAACCTGTTCCAGCTTCCTCTTTCCATCACTGCCCATCAGCAATTTCATCTTCTTTCTGGTAAATTACATAATATCAGATCCAACAATGACAAGGATATATGGAATTTCAATTGGGGTAGTAGTTTAAATATGACCAAACAGATCTATAACTTCTTAATGAGAAATGAAGATGCTGCCATCACTTTCAAATGGATATGGAAGTCATGCTGCCTTCCAAAGCATAAATTCTTTTGCTGGCTTCTTCTTCATGATAGAATAAACACATGTGACCTTCTGACCAGGAAAAATATGCATCTTGATTCCACACAGTGTGTATTATGTGATGCTGAAGACTATGAGGACAGGATTCATCTTCTCTTCTCTTGCCCTTTCAGCCAGGGATTTTGGTGGAACATTGGTCTTGAGTGGAACTCTGATTTGAATATCCATGATATGGCTATTGAAGCCCAGCAAAGATATAAACTCCACCATTTCATGGAATTCTAATTATTGGATGTTGGAGTATATGGAATCAAAGAAATGATCTGATATTGGAAGGGATCCCTTGCTCTATCAATGATTGCAGATATGAAATTATCAAGACTTTCAAATTGACAATGCTAAGGGCCAAGCCAAGTTTAAAGGAGGGAATGTCTTCATGGATTGATAACATCTAATTTATTTATTTTTTGCATGTATTTTTTAACTCAAATAATCTCCCTGGTTGTCTCCCCAGCAACCATTGTAAAGACTTTGTGATCCTTTATTATAATGAAAAAGATCTATAGTAAGGCTTTTGCCTTACTGTTTTATGGTAAAAAAACATCTTTCCACCTAGATGCATTGCATTTTGGACAGTTGTCATGCTTTGCTAAATCCTTCCGAAACAAGACACAGTTATTTGGGCACACATGTATTGACACATAACCTAACCCCAGCATGCGGATTATGCTCAATGCTTCATCATAAGATCTGGGAGCACAACTATCAGGGAATTGCAAGCTCAAAAGACAGAGTATTGCGTTGAATGCGGCATTGCTAATCCGGTAGAAAGACTTGATGTGGAGTAACTTCACAGTGAAGGTAAATCTTGAAAATTTACCCCCTTCATGAGCTGCGCGCTTTGCCTCCTCTAACACCTCAGCAAACAACGACTTCTGTCCATCAGCATGATCTTCAGCATCGTACAAATCCTTCAATAGGTCGGGAATCCTATCATCTTCATGCCCATCCTATTCCTCCAAAATAGCATTATCTCGCAAAACCTTTACCATGAAATCAATGCCAGCATCACCACCACCCATCATATGAGGGGCCTCTGTATCATCTTCAAAATGTTGAGGTTGACTGTCCAAAGGTTCTCCATGATATATCCATATATCATATGTGCTGGACATCCCATTAAGAAGCAGATGATCTTCCACTCCTCCTTGAGCCATTCTTGGACGGTTGAGGCATTCGCAGCATGGGCAAAGAATGTGAGCATCTTTGGCAAAATTATCCTGAACAAATGCCATGAAATCATCAACTCCTTTCATATGTTCTTTCGAAAACTTTCTAACTCCTTTTCTAATCCAGCTTCTGTCCATCTGCCAAAGACAACAAATTGTTGCAACTTAGCAAATCAATCTAAGTGCATCAGCATTAATTAATGAAAATGGATGGAAGTAATGGAAGCTAAAATTCCAGAAAAATTTATATGCTAATTGCCTAACCACAACATTGGAACAAACCAAACTATAAATCAAACCAACACTGAAATTGGCATGAATTTATGTTGTAGAGAAGGCTAATTCAAATTAAACCAAACTAGCTAGCTAGCTCCTAACAAATACTATGTTGTTTCTATCAATTACAATTACAATTATCCTAACAATCTGTAGACAAACAATTGAAGACCAAGGCCTTTTTTCTGGCCTTGATAAATGAGAGGGGTTAACAGATATTGGCAGGGATTAAATCCCATCTAGCTGAAATTCCCCCGAAATCTTAACCGAACAAGGCCTAAACAATTCTTAACAAACAAGCTAAAGAACTCCCAATAGTACATCAAGAAAATTCATTTATTCAATGTCTGACAAACAAGCAAGCTATCTCCTAATTCCTAACAGTGCATCAACAAAATTCATCTATGCTGAAGAACATCTGACAAAATTCATCAACAAAATTCATCTATGCTTGGCGACGAGGTGTAGATAGTGAGAGAGGAGAGGGGGGAAGAAGAGAGGGGTGCATACCGGGAGGTGTGCTTGCGGCGGCGGCGAGCCCCCCATGCTTGGTGAGCCTCTCCTTGCGTGGGCGTCGTTCCTGCGCCCGCTCCCCCCCCCCCACCGCAGGTGGCCCACGCCCCTGCTGGTCGCTTCGGCAGCCAGCCCCACCTCCACACCCGTCGGTTGCTTCCGCTGCTGCAAACGCTGGTGCTGCCCCCGCCGGGGACAAGGCGAGCGGCAAGGCCGTGGGCGAGGTCACCTGCGGCGAGACCGTGGGCGAGGTCACCTGCGGCGAGGCCATGGGCGAGGTCACCTGCGGCGAGGCCGTGTGCGAGGTCACCTGCAGCGAGGTTGTTCCTGCCCCCACCCCCACCACCGTCGGTCGCCCCCGCCCCTGCTGGTCGCTTTTAACTGCCAGCCCCGCCCTCGTCCACCGGCCACGCCCCTGCCCGCAGCCCGCTGCCACCTGGTCGGAAGACCTAGAAATTTTTGGCTAAGTGTTGGCTCTGCCCGCAGCCCGCCGCCACCTGGTCGGAATAGGTCCCACTTTTCAATGACTTAGATTTGGCACTATAATATAATATACAGAGCCATTCCGCTATATGGACAACAATCCCTCTCTCGCCCAGTGGTAGCGAACAAGTTATACAACGCGAGGTCGTGGGTTCGAGTCCTGCCTCGCGCATCTTTTTTACTAACAAATTTAGGGCCTGTCAAGTGGGTCCCTCCTGTAAATGAGCTCTTGTTGAATATACACATGTAAGCGAAAATGACAAATAAGCAATCCACATAGGCGAGACTGCTGAGGTGGACGCCTAATCATACAACTGCATTAAAACTCAAGTATAACAACCATTCATATTGGTTGTAAATTGTTAGAAATGAGGCATGAACCAGGGCTGTCTGCTTTATGACCATTTCCTCTAATGAAATTACGACCTTTCTAACCAGAATGGTTGTTATGGGTTAGGGTTTGGAGCCCCTTGAACAGCTTTTGACCAATTGGTCTAAAATGGTCATAAATTTATGACCAATTCTTCCAGGGTCACTAACAAAAGGTCACTAGTTGACATATTTCTTGTAGTGGGGCAATGCCGTCCTCAAAATGTCAGCTTGGTTCGAAGGGCTCGAATTCCACCATGTGGTCAGAAGAAATAACCAAGTGCCCGATATCCCCGCCCGCATCGGCGCTAAACGCGACCCCGTCCCACCTAATATCTTCCTAGAAAGGCTGTTCAAGCCGTCCGTGGCATGGGTAGGGGAGTCCGACACTATCAGTCCGGCTCCGAACACAACCCCAGATTCTGAACCTTCTGACGTAATTGGAGGCTCTTCCACCGAAATAACACCTTCGGCCCATGAAGTAATGGCTGTCATCGCCCCGTGGACCGAGCCCTTCTTAGCCTAACTAAATAGGCAAGCGCTCCTAGAGGATCAAAATGAGGCACGTTGTATTGTGTGGCGCTCTAAGGCCTACAAAGTCCATGAAGGAGAGCTCTACAAGAAGAGTGCCACCAGAGTGCTCCAACGATGCATCTCCGAAGAGGAAGGGCGGCAGCTCTTAGCCGAGATCCATTCCGGACTAGGCGGGCACCATGCGGCAGCCCGAGCTTTCGTAAGCAAGGCCTTTCGGACAAGATTTTACTGGCCGACAGCCCGGGCGGACGCACAGGACCTTGTCCAACATTGCGTTGGTTGTCAACTATTTGCCAATCAGAGCCATATGCCCCCTACCGCTCTCCAAACAATCCCCATAACTTGGCCCTTCGCGGTCTGGGGGCAGGATATGGTGGGACCCCTTAAAGGGGGAAGCCATAAGAAAAAATACTTATTGGTCATGGTGGACAAGTTCACCAAATGGATAGAAGCCAAGCCAGTTAAAACAGACGAATCCGGACCAGTGATAGACTTCATATCGGAGGTTGTACACTATTACGGTGTCCCCCACAGTATCATCACTAACAATGGCTCGAATTTTATAGCCAAGGAGGTGAAAACCTGGTGCGGAAAAATGGGCATTAAGCTCGACTACGCCTCTGTCTATCACCCCCAAACAAATGGTCAAGTCGAACATGCAAATGGTCTTATCATGAGCGGCATTAAACCCAGACTAGTGTGATCCTTGAAGGAATCGGACACGCATTGGGTCGAGGAACTCGACTCCGTTCTCTGGGGGCTGCGGACAACGCCGAATCGTACCACCGGATACACACCATTTTTTATGGTGTACGGCGCAGAAGCAGTGCTGCCCTGCGATATAATCCATGACTCACCTCGTGTGCGCATGTATGAAGAGAAGGAAGCCGAGCTAGATCGGTAGGACAACTTAGATGCTTTGGAGGAGGAGCGTGATGTCGCTAAGGCCCGTTTCGCATTCTATCAGCAACATGCTCGAAGGTATCAAAGCAGAGAAGTACGGGCCAAAACTTATAACATTGGCGAACCCGTTCTGCGCCTCCCCAAGAAGAAGAAGGACAAGCTCAAACCCAAGTGGGAGGGTCCCTTCATCATTGATAAAGTTCTCACCGGAGGAGCGTACCATCTGCACAGTGCATCTGATAACAGACTCGAGCTGAACCCATGGAACGCGGCCAGACTCCGGAGATTCTACGCACTCCGCCTCTTCAATTATGTTCTCTTTCCTCCTTTCTCGCCTTTTTTCCTTTTTTTTATAAACAACCTCAAAACTGTACAGATGCCCTGAGCACTCCGGCCGCATTACGCGTGCACACTATACCTGGGGGCTTCCTATTCAGAAGCTAAATATAACTACTTTAATGGCTTCTTGCCAGCCGCATATGCATTTTTCTTTCCATATGTGCCTTTTCTTCACCATTATATGCATCGATATGACTTAAGTTTTGGCCATGCTGGGTTGCCTGGCTCTTGTATTTATGCCCTACGTTGCCGTTAATTCGGCTAGGGCATAAGGGGAGCACCTCTGCGATTGTTACTGCTGGTTGAGCCAGATGTGTACCTCAGATTGGGTGAAGCCGAAAGCTAGCTTCTTAAGGGAATATTCGGTCGGTGAACAAAAGATGTTCTCGTTCATAACAACGAAAATACCCAGATGTTTTGTTTCCTGTGCTTCTGTTTGCAGTTCGGACATGCACATCGATGCATGCGCACCCAGAGAAAGGAACCCCTAACGGAACTATTCTCTCTAGAAGATGTTTCTTACTATCCATGTAATATAACATAACTAGTTGGGTACTTGTCTGTTCAAGCACTTATGACCCCTACGCCTGGTTTCCATGCATACCCCGGTTTTTCATAATTGTGCGGGTATTCGGATACACCTCGGATTGTCGGATCCGGGGGCTGAAGCAAAAAGGTCCGCCATGACAAATGATTTTCAATCCGGCTAGGGAGTACATGAGCCCATTCAAATTGCATAGTCATATAGTCTGGCTGTACTCTTCCTCTATACCATCCAACAGGCTCTCTAGCTTACGATCCTATTCGAAATACTTTGCAGCTAACGCTACTTGATCATATACCAGATTAACAGGTATGTCTTGTCCATTTGACCCAGCCGGTCCGACTTCGGCCATATGGTTCGGGTCAGCCTTGGCATATCGCGTATTCACCATGGCCCAAGCTTCTCTCGCACCTTGCCGGCAAGCGGATATCTTCCATAATCGGAAGCGCTGCCGTGCTCCTTTGAGCATCTCTACAAGTTCTCTCATGCCTCCTGGCAGGGAAGCGGACGACCACAAAGCTTGGGCAATACCCTGCATCACCTGCCGGGCTCGTTCGTGCAGTTGTGAAAGCTCTTGCAGCATATCGCCTGCGGAACCGGGCATCTCCTCTTCAGGGCGGCCCGTCAACATACCTGTAGACATAACTCTGTCAATACGCCTCCTCGCCGAACTATACTACAGTTCGCTCAAGCACTTACTATAAATGCCGCGTCGAAGCCTCCGGTTATCCTTCACGGAGTCCGCGAGCTGAGCCCGAACATCTTTTAATTCAACGCTCAGTCGGAGATTAGCATCTTGCAGCTTATTCTTCTCCTGAATAGACTACGTCAGCATGCGTTTGCCCGCCTTCAGCTGACTTCGCAGATGCAACTCATTATCTCCCACAGTCTTCGGATTTCCTCCAGGATTGTCTGCCGAATCTTTCATCAGATTTATAAACCATGCCGAACAAACAAACTAGTAGAAGGAAATTATTACCAGACAAAGTCTTTTTGCATTCCTCTTGTTCGGCTGCGTTGGCCTTCATTTGGACCTTACATTCCTCCAGCTCTTGAGACAACTGGACATTCTTCTCTACAAGAACCTATGCATTTAATGATCCTTAAATCGGTTGTGCCAACTGTTTCAAGTCTCAGGGGCTACTACTACACATACATATTAAATTCTCTTACCCGTATATCCTTAACATACTGGTCCATTGCTCTGGCAAGTCCATCTTGAGCAGCGCGGATATATGCGTGTCCGGAATTGAAGGCATTGAACGTCTCTTCGGAAAAAATACCACCTTGGAGTATGGCCCGTCGGCGCCGGTGATTCATGGCGCTCTCCACTTCAGAATTTGCAGCGGAAAGCATATCTGTATCCTCCGTAGGAGGAAAGTCTGGCACCGTCCCCGCATCAGCCTCCGCCCATGAATCCGGTCCAAGAATTCGGCTGCTGGAGGCGTTGCCGGTAGGGTCCCCGGACATAGTCCAGCGTTTCCTGATAGGACATAATTAAAGCCCTCACGCCTTGACAAAAAGACCAAATAAACCACGGGGTAAGTTTAATGAATACCTCTACGCCTGTGTCTCGCTCCTAACTTCCTTCCTTTTAAGCCTACCTTGTCTAGGCGCCTCTTGCTAAGAGGCTCCCACGGGTTCCGCACAGCGTCCCGACTGCCGTTTCTATAAAAGTACGTCATGTGAGCATAAGGTACGGCAAAATGAAGGAATTATTTCGGAAGGTTGGAACCCCGACATTAGTTACATGCGACATGGGAAGCAGTCCGGGATAATCCGCGAGGATGGCCACTAAAGAGCCGCCACTGCTTTCCTGGTAGAATGTCCCATCGATGAATTCCACTGATATGTCCGGATCTTCTTCAAGTCCAGGGTCGACAGCCCGGTCGGGATCCTCTGGCTGCGGAGAGGGGCTGTTGAACTCTTTGACGACCTTCCTTAGTTCCTGTTTTGAAACGGCAAGGTAAATAATTGTGATAACGAAGGTAAGAACGGATAGTGTCGAGTAAAAGATGACAACTTACCCAGCTTCAGGGGTTATACATGGAAAATCCATCCCGCGGTTTAATGCGGAGGAACTCCTCTTCTTCTCCTTTGTACAATTCGGACAGTATCCTCGCCAAAGATGTGGCGAAGTCCGGACCTTTGCGACCACAACGGGAGGCATCATCTTCTCCATTGAAGTGCCACATGGGTTTTCCCCTATATTGAAGTGGCTGCACTCGCCTATTTATGCATATTGACATAACTTCGATTATTGGCAATCTTGATTTGGCCAGGGTTTGTATCCGGCTCATCAAATAGAAGACTTCCCTATTATCTTCCTCCTGGGGGACTCCGAGGGCACCGGCTTTGGCGTTTCTTCAGCGGAGTATTGGTAAACTCAGGAAGGCCCGTCCAGACTGGGTCCGGAAGGGGAACGTCATCAACATAAAACCACTCCGAGGGCCAGTCTTCGGACGCCTTCTTTGGAGTACCACGCAGGTATCCGGTCTGGGCGATGCGCCATATTTCGGCTCCACCCACTTGATATATGGATCCCTCCTGGTTGCGGGGGACGAGGCAAAATAACCTCTTCAATAACTCGAAATGAGCTTCAGAACCCAGGAACAGCTTGCAGAGGGCAACATAACCCGCGATGTGCAGTATGGAGGCGGGGGTAAGATTATGCAACTGGAGACCATAGAACTCCAGGAGCCCGCGGAGGAACAGGTGGATTGGAAACCCGACGCCTCTTAGCAGATATGGGACGAGGCATACTTGCTCCCCCCGAGATGGGTTAGGAAATCTCTCCGCTTTCTCCCCGCCATTATAAGTGGCTAGTCCGGATCGGACGGGGACCATGTATGCGGGCAGAAGGAACCCTTTGGTCTGCAGCTCTATTAGGCGGCTGTGAGGGATGGAACACTTTTCCTGATCCCCTGGTTTCGAGCTAGGGGAGTGACGAGCAGGGCTGCGGCGACCGGTCATGATGGGATGGCCTCTTTTGGACGCGCTCTACGGAATGCTTGCTTGGGAGAAGGTGGTGATATTTGGATCTGAAGATTCCCGTCTCCTCAAATAGGCGGCTTGCCTACGGGATTAGGGTGGCAAATGTAAAAATGCCCGGCCCCTCGCCTTCGATCGACACATGGAGGTGGCCATTACTGAAGCATACAATCCGAGGAGTACAACCTTACTGGGAGGCCGGACACTATTCACTACGACAGGTGCACCGGATTTGGAGAAGAACCTGCCTTGCAATGCCGAAGACAATCTGCACGCCAGACTCATCATCATTGAAGCCTGGTTCGGGGGCTACGGAGGGAGTCCTGGATAAGGGGGTATCCGGACAGCCGAACTATATACTTTGGGTGGACTGTTGGACTGTGAAGATACAAGATTAAAGACTTTGTCCCGTGTCCGGATGGGACTCTCCTTGGCGTGGAAGGCAAGCTTGGTGATCCGGATTATAGATCTCCTTCTCTGTAACCGACTTTGTGTAACCCTAGCCCCCTCCGGTGTCTATATAAACCGGAGGGTTTAGTCCACAGGACACAACAGCAACAATCATACCATAGGCTAGCTTCTAGGGTTTAGCCTCTCTGATCTCGTGGTAGATCAACTCTTGTAATACTCATATCATCAAGATCAATCAAGCAGGAAGTAGGGTATTACCTCCATCGAGAGGGCCCGAACCTGGGTAAACATCATGTCCCCAGCCTCCTGTTACCATTAGCCTTAGACACACAGTTCGGGACCCCCTACCAGAGATCCGCCGGTTTTGACACCGACAGCGGCGATGCGGGCGGAGCCGGGTCCTTGCATGGGGCGGCGCCGGGCCACCCGCATGGGAAAGATAGTGTCGCGCCGTGAACCCGGGCCCCGAAGCGCACGGCGGACCCGGCGAGCCTGGGAGGCCGGCCAAGAAGAAGCGCGGGAGGCCGACCCCGGTCCCGGTCTTGATGGGGTAAGCTTCATTTCCTGCTTGCGCCTGGATTTCTTGAGCCAGTCTTGTCTCTTCTTTGCTTATTCTGCCTTCTTCTTCATGTCGCCAATCGCGTTGGCGAGGGTGGCGGCGGAGGCCGCGGGCGCTGAAGGGGCCACGTTCCGTAGGAGCCGGTCCGACCTCGCCGGCCTGGCAGAGGAGGAGGGACGGGACGACTCAGACCTCAGCCTGGATCCGAATGACGCCGAAGCCTTGGCCTGGCGGGACAGGAACCGGGCCGAGGCAGAGCTGGAGGCGGAGTCAGTCCAGGCTTGGACCAACGCGGCGGCGGCATGGGCGCGAGCCGGCGCCGAGCCGGCCGGGCGCGAGATGCCGGAGGGCACGGTGGTGGCGGCGACGGTCTTTGAGCCGTCGTCAGTGAGGGAGTGCGCCCGTGGAGGCCGGGCTAAGGTGGTGATCCTTGACCGGGAGGTCGTGGAGGTGGGGGGCGATACCCCATCACGGGCCGACGTGGTCGAGCGCACAGGGGCCGATGGTGGTGGAGGCGGCTGTCAGTGTCAAAACCGGTGGATCTCGGGTAGGGGGTCCCGATCTGTGCGTCTTAGGCTGATGGTAACAGGAAGCAAGGGACACAATGCTTACCCAGGTTCGGGCCCTCTCGATGGAGGTAAAACCCTACTTCCTGCTTGATTAATATTGAAGATATGGGTAGTACAAGAGTAGATCTACCACGAGATCGTAGAGGCTAAACCCTAAGAGCTAGCCTATGATGGTATGATTGTAATTGTGATCAGCCTTCTAAGGACCACGCTCTCCAGTTTATATAGACACCGGAGAGCTAGGGTTTACATGGAGTCGGTTACAAGGAAGGAAACATAATATCCGGATCGCCAAGCTTGTCTTCCACACAAAGGAGAGTCCCATCCGGACACGAGGTGAAGTCTTGAGTCTTGTATCTTGATGCTTCTATAGTCCGGACGATGAATATAGTCCGATTGACCGGATACCCCCTTATCCAGGACTCCCTCAGTAGGCCCTGAACCAGGCTTCAATGACGATGAGTCCGGCGTGCAGTCTTGTTTTCGACATTGGGAGGCGGGTTCCTCCTCCGAATACTCCAAGGTTATCATCGAACACGTAGGTCGTGTCCGAATATGCAAAATGATCTTCGCATACCACCGTAGAGAGAATGATGCTTCAGTTGACAACTTTTAGACGACGTGACATGCCATTAGAGTCAGGTCATTATTTGAACTATTTTTTCGCAACCAGCCACAGTGCGCATTGCGAGGCGGTTTCCTTGACATGTCTTGTCAAAGCAGAGATCATGTCCCCTTATCACGGGATTCTCATCAATACGGGTATGGGTAATCCCCCCATGCCATCAATCGTGGCTCTTGGGAAGTGAGCGATTCTCAACAGGCTAGTGGGGAGGCGCACCACTTTCGTTGCCTCTATAATGGGATAAGAGTTCCTCATTTTTACCCATGCCTTCTTCCACCCTTGCATACTCTTGCCACCTCGAGGTCCAGCGCCCTAGTCCAGGTCTTCTCCGCACAGTTAGTCATGTCCGGAGCAGAAGGCAAGTGGGTGGCTTCCACCTCGATGGAGAAGAAGATCGTGAATCTCCGGGCGGTCAGATCCTTGGCCGCACACATAGCGCACCGGCTACCAGACGAAGGGCAGGTCATTCCAACTCCAGGACCCCACGAGAGGGTCGTGTTCCTTGCTCACTTCATCCGTGGACTGGGGTTTCCACTCCACCCCTTCGTCCGCGGGCTTATGTTCTACTACGGGCTAGACTTTCATGATCTAGCTCCGAACTTCATCCTCAACATCTCGGCGTTCATCGTTGTGTGCGAGGCTTTCCTCCGCATCAAGCCTCATTTCGGGTTGTGGCTCCAAATCTTCTGCATGAAGCCGAAGATTGTGAGCGGCCAGCAAGCGGAGTGCGGAGGAGCCATGGTGGGCAAAACGCCTAATGTCACCTGGCCTGATGGCTCCTTTGCAGAAACCGTGAAGGGGTGGCAATCGGGGTGGTTCTACATCACCGAGCCACGTGACGCCAACTGGGTGCCGGCCCCCGAGTTCCGATCTGGAACCCCTATGCCGCTCACCTCCTGGGAACAGAAGGGCCTGTTATGGGGAGAATCTGCAGAGCTGACCAGACTCATCAACTGCGTCAAGGGCATGAAGGACAAGAACATCAATCTCATCAATGTGATCCAAGTGATGCTCATTCGCCTGATTCTGCCGTGCCAAAGGCGGGCATTCAATCTGTGGGAATTCGTCCCGGCTGAACACCGAACGCTCCAGAGGCTCTATGGCATGAAGCACAAGAACGCGTGGAAGGCGTTGTTCAAGGCCACCGAGGTACCTCCTCTCATAACCGAGGACTGCGGGCTCCATGCTCCACGGCAACCTACCCAGGTGAGTTCTCAGGCCGCCACCGGGTCCGGTTCTTCCCAATGTACTCATGGGGAATTCCTAAGTGATTGCATATATTTGTTTTAGGAGTATGTGGAGACAGCGGAGCGGATCGACAGTCCGGCTCCGTTGCTGGAATGCCCAGCCAATGATCTTCTAACGAAGATGCTGGTCCTGTTGCCCTATAAGGGGCCGGAGAGGAAGGCCGATAAGTAGGCCCCGGAGACCCGAAAGGGTCTCCGAAGTAATGTTGCGCAAGCCTCGTCCGAAGATGACGAGGCGCACTCCTCCCCCGAAGGGGAAGAAGAAGAAGAAGAAGAAGAGGTTGCCCCGTCCGGAAAGGATGGGGGCCTGAGATGGTGAACCAGGGGGCCAGGAGAGGCCCTTGGCATAAGGCTTTCATACCCTTGTCGTCTGATGACGATGAGGCAGATTCCTCCCACGGAGGCGGGGAGGAACAAGGAGAAACACCACCTCCCCGTGTCGGGGGAGGGAAGAAGAGGAAGGCCGCCCCGGTGGGGGAGACTGGGACGTCCAAGAATGGAAAGGCATCCCTTCCGGACTACTCCGCCACCGCCGCCGATAGCGAGGAAGGGTGGCTGCCCAGGAAAAAGCCCCTTGTGCGATCGTAAGTATCCGCACTCAATCATAATTTTCGCTTCTTAATTTTGTTTATAGTGCCAAACTTGTATGTAGTCCGGCCAGGGCCCATCCGGGAGTGTCGTCTTTGGACGGGTCCTTGAGTGAGTCAGCAATAAACTCACTCCCGACGGCCACGTCTCCTCGTCCTGCAGACGACATGAAGGTGTTGTCCCGAAGGCTCCCGACGATGGTGGAGGTGGCCTTGGAGGCGCCTCAAGGCGGCATCCCAGGCATCGGACTCGCGGGGTTCAAGGTCCCCACGGATCGTGTCGATGAGAGCCATGGCCAGCCGGGCTCTCAGCCGAACACTGTTCCAGAGCCTTCAATGGTTCCGGACATAGGCTGGCAGCCCCGCGTTATGGAGGGAGGGCCGGCTGTATCAAGGACTTCCGTTGCGTCACAGGCGCCGGATTGTTTGCTGGAAGTGCTTTGAGGCGCTTCCCTAGATGAAGAGCACCGTACTCTCATGAGTGCGGTGATTCAGAAGATTTCGTCCGCCAAGAGCGGACTAACCGAAGCCTGCACCAGCCTCCTAACAGGCTTTGAGGTAAGCAGTAAAAATATGTGAAGTTGCCACCCGATAGGTAGTAGCCCCCGATACTCTGTTTGGTGTTCGGAAAGAAAAACCAAACGGAGGGTCAATTATAATCCGCAGGAGTCTGACAATAAGTTTGAATTGAGATAAACAGGTTGTGCTGCTAGCCGCTGCTGCTCGCACGGCCGAAATTGCCGGCCTAACGCAGAACCTAGAGCAGGCGCAGGGAGAGCTCGGCCTCACGAGGAGGCATCTCGAGGAGAGCAAAGGTGAATGATTCCCCTCTCTCATATAATGAATAGTAAATAAAATTTGATTATGCTAACGACGAGACATCGTGATGTGGTAACAGAGGCTACCACCGAAGTGGCATCTCTCAAGAGGGCACTGTCCGAGGCCGAACACAAAGCGGCCTTGGAACTCAAGGAGCGCAAAAAGCAAGAGGCCCGAGTGGGCAAGGTACAAGAAGAGCTCCAGGAGCTCGGCAAGAAGCTCGAGTCTGCGGAGCGGGAGCTTAAAGCAAATGAGGCCGAGCTTGCGAAGGCCCTTACAAATACAAAAGACGCCAAGGCCTAGGCCGAGAGGGCTCAGCAAGAGATCCAGGAGGCCAAGAAAATAGCGGCGGGTAAGAATTTTTTTATGCAAAGAAAACATGTGGAGGAGGCGTTTCTTTTACTTACTCGAACCAGAGCTCTCCAGGGGCATTCGCTGACCTGCCACGCAGCATATCAGATGCCGCGGAGTTCTATCGTGCCCAGGAGGGGATCAACAGAGAAGTTGTTCTGGTCCCAGTATGTTGGGGCCGAACATGCAGCGCCTCTGAGTGACCAACTGAAGCAGTTGGTCGAACTCCACAAGGCGGTCGAAGTGGCTATGAAAGATCTCATAGTCCGGATATGGCCTGGAGAGCTTCTGCCCACCAGCTACTTCGGCCTGCTCAAGCGGATGGTGGATTCCTGTCCGCGACTGGAAGTCATCAAGCGATCCATTTGCATTGAGGGTGCCCGCCGGGCTCTTGCCCGCGCCAAGGTGCATTGGGGCAAGCTGGATGCGGAGAAGCTGGTGAAGGACGGGCCGCCGGAGGGCAAGCCGCATTGCGTCCCGGAGAAGTATTATGATGGCGTTATGAAGGGTGCTTACCTCGTGGCCGATGAATGTACCAAAGACATAATTTTTTAATGAATTCACTTCTTTCATGTTTGTAATTTAAAGACAAAGTTAGTTGCGCTATGTAGCGCTTTTGTTATTTAAAATATTACCTTCTGTGCGGCTGTTTATCAAATTCTGAAAGTAGGCCAGTCGTCGGCTTCCGCCCCCGTGTAACTAGTACTGGGGTGTTCGTGGAAAACCCGGACACTCTTTATCCAAATGTTTGGTCCCTTGAGGAGGTGTCCAGCGCAGAGAACCAGGTAATCAGACTATGCGGCTTTATAACTTTCACTTAGCCATAGAAGCCTACCATTTTCAATTTCGGTGAAGCCCCTAGAATCCGGATGGCCGAATTGGCGCGCTATACACGCCTATATTGGACAAAGCCGAATTAATGCCTAAAGCGGTAAAATCCTTAAGGATTTTAAGACCTCTCAAACAGCGACCAGTCTCTCGCCACATCATGTCAGACAGCTTTGTGCTTTCTCTACTGAGGTGCTCGTCCAGAAGAACCAGGGCGCAATCACAGTAGTTCTCCCTGCGGTACCTTAGCCTAATTAACGGAACGTAAGGCACCAAAGCAAGGGAGCCGGGCTATCCCAACCGTAACCCAAGACATGATTCGGAGCTGATGCATATAATGCTATAAGTTCGGGGAGCTGCACTGTTGAAAGTGTTAGGACTTGACTTGCCGTATTGTGGGGTACCATAAGAAGCCCCTGGCAAACTACGCGTACCAAAGTGCACGGATGCAAAATTAAATAGACATTTATAAAAAATGCTTAAATAAAAATAAGTAAGCTGACGCTATATGTGGTCTCCCATTGATAAATAATACGTTTAGGCGTATGTTTACAATGTATGCATTAAGCGGAGACAAATAGGATTATTTGACATATCCTATCCAGGGGCAGGCTACGTATAGATAGATAAAGCAGGAACAACAATCATAAATAGATTCCACCAGGGTGTTTCCTGCTATGCCCTAAGCCTGTTGCCTCTTGGGTTTCCTCTCCTATGTAAGTCCCACAGTACGGCTATTCTGGAGAAGCTGCACTAAAGCAATGTCCTTAAGGGTGAACGGAAAGGTTACTAAGTGATACCATACTGTGGACTGAGCCCCTGATACGCCTCTGCCTGTGCCCATGGTATTTTGAGTGCGTAATTGTGTATGCATTGCACGAGTGCTGCTTTGATGGGATTTGAGCGGAGGCCGGACTGCTAGTCCTGCTCTTGTCGTGCCTGCTGATCTTGCCGCGGGGTGTTCCGCCCTCGCTTGACGGAGCTTGAAGTTGTTGTCGCCGGATTGGTGGTGTGTCGGAGGAGGCCGCATTGTACTTCTGCCACAAGGGCTGCAGTATGTTCTTCTGTACGGAGAGAGCGGTCCATATTTCCGTTGATTGTTATGACCCCACGCGGGCCTGGCATCTTCAGCTTGAGGTATGCATAGTGGGCACCGCATTGAATCTAGCAAATGCGGTTCGTCCGAGCAGGGCATGGTAACCACTGCGGAAAGGGACGATATCGAAGATTAGCTCTTCGCTTCGGAAGTTATCCGGAGATCCGAAGACCACTTCCAATGTTATAGAGCCCGTGCAACGGGCCTCTACTCTAGGAATGACACCTTTAAAGGTGGTTTTGGTGGGCTTGATCCTTGAAGGATCGATGCCCATTTTGCACACGGTGTCCTGATAAAGTAGGTTCAGGCTGCTAACTCCATCCATAAGGACTCTTGTGAGGTGAAATCCGTCTATAATTGGGTCTAAAACCAATGCGGCTGAGCCGCCGTGACGGATGCTGGTAGGATGATCCCTACGATCAAAGGTGATCGGACAAGCTGACCATGGGTTGAATTTGGGGTTGACTGGCTCCATCTCATATACGTCCCGTAGTGCTCGCTTCGGTTCCTGCTTGGGGATGTGGGTGGCGTAGATCATGTTGACCGTTTTCACTTGGGGGGGGATTTTTTCTGCCCCCCCCATGTTCGAACACCGGGGCTCATTGTCATCGTCGCTGTGCAGCCCCTTGTCCTTGTTTTCGGTGTTTATTTTGCCGGCCTATTTAAATACCCAGCAGTCTCTATTGGTGTGGTTGGCTGGCTTGTCCGGGGTGCCATGAATTTGGCACGAGCGCTCCAGTATACGGTCCATACTAGACGGTCCTTGATTGTTACGCTTGAATGGCTTCTTCCGCTGACCGGATTTGGATCCGCTGAATCCGGCATTGACCGATGTATCGTCGGTGTTGTCACCGTTGTTCCGTCGCTTGTGTCTGCTGCACCGTGGCTTGCCATTATTGTCTCGGACATCTGAAGTTCCAGAAAGTGGTGTGATGCTACTACGAGCCAACCAGCTGTCCTCGCCCATGCAAAAGCGAGTCATTAGTGTCGTAAAAGCTGCCATGGACTTGGGTTTCTCCTGGCCGAGGTGTCTGATGAGCCACTCGTCACGGATATTATGCTTGAAAGCCGCCAGGGCTTCGGCGTCCGGACAGTCGACTATTTGGTTCTTTTTAGTTAGGAACCGAGTCCAGAATTTCCTGGCTGATTCTCCGGGCTGTTGAGTAATGTGTCTCAAGTCATCGGCATCCGGAGGTCGCACATATGTGCCCTGGAAGTTGTCAAGAAATGCGTCTTCCAGATTTTCCCAACTGCCAATGGAATTTGCGGGCAGGCTATTTAACCAGTGCCGGGCAGGTCCTTTGAGCTTAAGGGGAAGATACTTGATGGCATGTAGATCATCTCCGCGGGCCATGTGAATGTGGAGAAGGAAATCTTCGATCCATACCACGGGGTCTGTGGTGCCATCGTATGATTCGATGTTTACGGGTTTAAACCCTTCTGGGAATTCATGATCCATCACTTATTCAGTGAAGCATAGGGGGTGTGCGACGCCTCTATGTTGGGCTATGTCATGGCGCAGTCCGGCTGCGTCCGACTGGTTGTATTCGGCCCGACCTGATTTGCTGTTAGTGCATCCGGTATGACGGTCATCGTCATGTGCTTCGGAGCGCCCCCGTGATCCGTAGATCAATCTTGGTTGTCCTGCAGCGTTATCCAGTTTATCGCGCAGACCCTAAGTTTTGCCCCAGGCCGTAGTGAACCGGCACGGGGGTACAGGCTGGTATTTCGGCTGATATGCCATTTTGTCCCGACCTCGAGGCGGTCGGTCAGCCGTGGGGCGCTCGAGTCTGTATTCCTCGACTGCCAGGACTTCTGTCCATCTGTCTGTGAGCAGATCTTGATCAGCTTGGAGCTGTTGCTACTTCTTCTTCAGACTTCTCGCAGTGGCAATAAGCCGGCACTTGAAGCGCTCCTGCTCCGCGGGGTCTTCGGGTACGCTGAACTTGTCGTCGCCTAGGCTAATCTCGTCTTCGGAGAGGGGCATGTAGTTGTCTTCCTCCGGATACCCGTCCGTCGCCTGTTCATCTGGGCTGTCATGCCCGTCTTCCTGTTCGGCTGCTCGAAGGCGGGCTGTTCAGGGTTGTATTCATCATCGGCACCGTCCGGATTATTATCGTCTCCGGTGCCGGTATTGTCTTGGCGGGGCTTGGAGCGGCGCTGGCAACGCCCATGCTTTGCTTTCTTCTTGGAGGGGTTATCCTCCGTTGCCTCATCACCGTTGGTTTCTTTCGGAGTGTCCACCATATATATATCATACGAAGAGGTGGCTGGCCACCGCCCTGTGAGCGGTGTCTCCTGTATGTCTCCTGCATCGTCGTCCATACCATCGATGTCTTCGAAGTCAAAGTCGAGCACGTCGGTTAAATCATCCATAGTGGCGACAAAGTGGGTGGTGGGTGGGCAGCGAATTCCTTCGTCGCCTGCTTCCCACTCAAGCTGGACATAGTTCGGACCAGAGCCTCCTAACAAAGAGAGAGACTTCAATGAGTTTAGCATGTCGCCAAAGGGCGAGTGCTGAAAGATGTCCGCAGTGGTAAACTCCATTACCGGAGCCCAGCCTGGCTCGGCTGGCTCGAGAGTGAGCGTTCCAGGACCAACAGCTGGATATGAGTCTGGGGGCCCAGGGTTACAGGCCTCCATAGAGGTGAGACCCGTGTTCGGCTCCACCGCCGATAAGTGTGCGGCTTGCGGGGTGGGGTCCAGCCCTCCATCCATAGGCAACGCAACCTGCCCTGGATTTAGATCCGGGGCTGCCTAGGGGATGATGTCCCGGACACTGTCCGACAGCAGGTCTAGGCCGTGCCCATCGTGGCTGTCCGGCGCTCCTGGCGTAGGCTTGAATCCGTCGAAGAGCAAGTCTCCTCGGACATCTATCATGTAGTTCAAGTTTCTGAACCTGATCTGTTGGCCAGGGGCGAAACTGTCGATCTGCTCCAACTGGCCAAGTGAATTGGCCCGCAGTGCGAAGCCGCCGAACACGAAGATCTGTCCAGGGAGAAAAGTCTCACCCTGGACCGTGTCGTCGATGATTGAAGACGCCATCAAGCCTCGAAGCAACGACACAGAGGAACTCTCAATGAAAGCACCAATGTCGGTGTCAAAACTGGCGGATCTCGGGTAGGGAGTCCTGATCTGTGTGTCTTAGGCTGATGGTAACAGGAAGCAAGGGACACAATGTTTACCCAGGTTCGGGCCCCCTCGATGGAGGTAAAACCCTACTTCCTGCTTGATTAATATTGAAGATATGGGTAGTTCAAGAGTAGACCTACCACGAGATCGTAGAGGCTAAACCCTAAGAGCGAGCCTATGATGGTATGATTGTAATTGTGCTCGGCCTTCTAAGGACCATGCTCTCTGGTTTATATAGACACCGGAGAGCTAGGGTTTACATGGAGTCGGTTACAAGGAAAGAAACATAATATCTGGATCGCCAAGCTTGTCTTCCACGCAAAGGAGAGTCCCATCCGGACACGAGCCGAAGTCTTGAGTCTTGTATCTTGACGCTTCTATAGTCCGGACGATGAATATAGTCCGGCTGTCCGTATACCCCCTTCTCCAGGACTCCCTCAGCAGCGTCGTCTTTGAGGAGGCGCTGCGGGCGGCGGCGCCAGAGGCGCCGCCGGCTATGGAGGAGGTACCGCCGGTGACGGTGCCTGAGGTGGTGACGCAGGGCGTCTCGGCGTCCGGGTTGCCGACGATGCCAAGAGGGGCGTCGGAGGAGGTGCTGGCCGCGTCGCAAGCGGCCAGCAGGGGCACGCCTTGGAGCCCCGGCAGGGAGGGCGCCGAGCTACCGTGCCGCAGCCCGTGCGGAGCAGGGGCGTGGCCGTCTTCGGGCCTCAGACCCAGGGGGAGGCGGCGTTGGACGCCGTCAGCCGCCACCTGCGAGGCCGGACGGAGCAACTTGAGGCCTTCGCCCAGGCCGAGGTGGAGCGGACACGCGACCTGGAGCGCGTCGTTCTGGTAAGTCTTCTTTCTTTTGTTTCCTTGCAATTTCTTCTTTGTGGGAGCGCGCCAGCGCACCCACTGGGTGTAGCCCCCGAGGTTCGGGCCAACTACGTAGTAGTTAGGTCGAATCTTAAGAGCGTTGGCCTTGTTCTGACTTCTATCTTTTTTCAGCATCTTGACGCCTTCCAGGTTTCCTCCTACAACCGGCTTCTAGGGAAGCATCGGGAGCTCAAGGAGCAACTTGCTGCCAAGGAGGAGGAGCTTCGCGTCGCTGCAGGTACGCTTGTGCTCTTTTCTAGTGGGGGCGCGCTAGCGCACCCACTGGGTGTAGCCCCCGAGATTCGGGCCAACTCTGTAACAGTTGGGCCAAATCTTAAGTCTTGTCTTTTTTCTTCTGCTGAATTCTTCTTCCTTGCAGCCGAGGTGCTATCTTGACGGACCCAGCTGCTCCGGGCCAGTCATCATTACGACCGGCTTGTTGCTGATACCGGCCGTCTTGGCGTCGAGGCAGTGCAGGCGAGGGCGGAGGTGGCCGCGGCCCGACGATCTCTTGATGAGGCCAACCGGCTGCATAAGTAGCTGGCGGGTCACAAGAGGCGTCTCGAGACCGAGGTGGAGCTCCTTAAGGTGGAGGCCGCCAAGGTGGTGGAGACGCAGTAGGTGAGGGAGTCCTGGATAAGAGGGTATCCAGACAGCTGAACTGTATACTTTGGCCGGACTGTTGGACTATGAAGATACAAGACATAAGACTTTGTCCCGTGTCCGGATGGGACTCTCCTTGGCGTGGAAGGCAAGGTTGGCGATTCGGATGTAGATCTCCTCCTCTGTAAACCGACTCTGTGTAACCCTAGCCCCCTATGGTGTCTATATAAACCGGAGGGTTCAGTCCGTAGGACTGATCAGCAACAACAATCATACCATAGGCTAGCTTCTAGGGTTTAGCCTCTTTGATCTCATGGTAGATCAACTCTTGTAATACTGATATCATCAAGATCAATCAAGCAGGAAGTAGGGTATTACCTCCATCGAGAGGGCCCGAACCTGGGTAAACATCTTGTTCCCTGTCTCCTGTTACCATTAGCCTTAGACGCATAGTTCGGGACCCCCTACCCGAGATCCGCCAGTTTTGACACCGACATTGGTGCTTTCACTGAGAGTTCCACTGTGTCGTCGCGATAAGGCCTGATGGCTCGTCTCGTTGTCAAAGACAACATCACCTCCGGGGGAGCCCTGGCTTTAGGCCAAACTCTCCGGCTGGGCGGCTTTGTTATGGCCGCCCGATCGGCGGTTGCGCCGATGATGACTTCTTAGGTCATTAAAAATAGCCTCCACGTTGATTCGGAATTTACCAAACAGATGGACCCAATGCAGCTCTTCTCCCTCAATGAGCTTTTGGATTGCATCGCCGCCCTGGGCGTTGCTATGGACTATGACCGGATCGGGCTTAAACCTGACCAAAGGGAGATTCGCTCTCCACTGGTCACCCACGAGATAGCGGTAGTGGAAGAGCATCACCCTAATTCTCCCTCCACTTTGAGGATGAACTATGTCCGGATTTCCGAGGTCTCCAAGCCGGACACCCGCTCGCGGGAGGACATGACCCCGGTCCCGGACTCAGGATCGGGGGGCAGGCCGAAGAAATCGGGCAACATCCCAGAACCCGAGCCGTTAAGTTCGGAAGCTTCTTTGCCCCCGGGTCCCAGACCGGGCTAGGATTCGGATTCATATATGCCCATCCACCCAGATTTATCGAATCTTTCCCATATCAGACAAGAGCCCCAAGAAACAGTACATCATTATTGGGCCAGATTCCTCCTTGTGATAAACAAGGTCAAGGACTATCGAGAGGCAGACACAATCTCCCTCTTTTGCAAACATTGCACAGACAAAGGGATTCTCAACGCTATAAGTCGTCGTGAAATAGTGCACTTCACTGACTTAGCGGCCATAGTGCAAAAGTACTACGCGATGGAAACCGCCTGGAAAACCGAAACAAGTTTTTGGGACAATCCGGCTCTAGCTAAATTCCCTGTCCGAACTAAAAGGGTAAACTCTCGTAAGTCACCCGATTCAAGTACCAAAAAAATAAAGCCCGCCGCAAGGTGTGGAACCATATTGGAAGAATGGCTAAACGGGCTGTGCAAGATTCATAGCACACCGGATACTATGCCAACACATAGCCTTAGAGCATGTTGGATACTCTGGCAGGTAGCAAAAAGCGACGAGGATCTCCTCATAAAACATCCCGCCGGAGACAACAATACGGTATTTACAGTCTTCGAGACTTTCGCCTCAAAAAATAGGCGCAAGCGAGCTCAGCATAGCCTCGCAGAAGTTTGCCATGTGGCAACAATAAACCCATGGAACGACACGGCTATAACCTACAATGCCAGTGATGAACCCCAATTCCGGACAGTCCGAGCACCAGCCGCTTTGGTCCTTAGCCCAATTGTGGATGGCTTCAGGCTTACTAAAGTGCTCATGGACGGCGGAAGCGGACTAAACCTCATCTATGAGGAAACCCTTAACAAGATGGAAATCGACAAGAGCCGCATTGAACGAAGCAGCACGACCTTCAGGGGAATTACCCCTAGTCGAGAGGCACAATGTGCAGGAAAAATCACACTGGATGTGGTATTCGGCATGCCGGAGAATTACAGGTCTGAGGAAATTACATTCCAAGTAGCCCCGTTCAACAACGGATACCACGCCCTCTTGGGGCGGGACGCATTCATGAGTTTTCAAGCTATACCCCATTACGGGTAAATGAAGCTCAAAATGCCCGGGCCCAATGAAATCATCACTCTAGCTAGTGATCCGGACGTCGCACTCCACGCCGAAAATAAAACTGCCGCCCTCGCCCTGGAGGCATTATCAGAAGCCCTCGCGGCTGAAGAACTGACAGCACTGCGAGCAACAGTGGATAGAGACGACGTGATACTCGACAAGCGACCTAAATCCACCTCCTTCAAGCCAGCGGATGAGATAGTCAAATTCCAGGTCCACCCAACGGAAGCTTCGAAGACAGCTTCCATAGGGACACAGCTGAACCCCACAATAGACACCGCACTGCGAGACTTCCTACGTGAAAATTGGGATATTTTCGCCTGGCACCCTTCAGATATGCCGGGCATCCCACGCAGACTGGCCGAACACAGCCTCAATATACTAAAAGGATACAAGCCAGTCAAGCAGACTCTTAGACGCTTCTCAGAGCCTAAGCGGCAAGCCATGGGAGAAGAGCTAGCCAAGCTACTTGAGGTCGGATTCATCAGAGACATCAAACATCCGGATTGGCTAGCAAACTTGGTAATGGTACCAAAAAAGGACAAATCTGGCGCTTGTGTGTCGATTTCAAAGACCTCAATAAAGCTTGCCCTAAGGATCCTTTTCCCCTCCCCCGCATTGATCAGATAATCGATGCCAGCGCAGGACACGATTCATTGTGCTTCCTCGATGCATACTCCGGATACCATCAAATAAAGATGGCGGAGTCCGACCAGGCTGCAACAGCCATCATCACTCCGTACGACCCCTTTTGTTTCAACACCATGCCCTTCGGGCTCAAAAACGTCGGCGCAACCTATCAACGCATGATTCAGACATGCCTGGAAAAACAAATCGGCAATACAGTAGAGGCCTACGTAGACGACGTGGTAATCAAAACAAGACATGTTGAAACTTTAATAGATGACTTGAGGCTCACGTTCGATAATCTCCGAACATACGACATCAAGCTCAACCCGGAGAAGTGTGTCTTCGGAGTACCCTCCGGAAAATTGCTCGGCTTCATCGTTACCAATAGAGGAATTGAAGCCAATCCGGCGAAAATCTGAGCTCTGTCACAGTTGGCTATACCAACAGACCTCAAGCAGATCCAGAAATTAACTGGATGTATGGCTGCCTTAAGCCGCTTTATCTCCCGCTTATGAGAAAAGGCACTACCCCTGTATCGCCTTCTTCGACGCATCGAACACTTCAAGTGGAAGGATACGGCCATGGCCGGACTAGAAGAAATAAAGACCCTCTTGGCCACCAACCCAGTCCTGACCGTGCCAAACATTGGCAAACCTATGCTATTATACATAGCCGCAATAAACCAAGTTGTGAGCGCAGTGCTCATTGTCGAATGAGAAACAGAAGGACACAAGTTCCTGCTCCAAAAGCCGGTATATTACGTGTCCATTGTCCTCACTCCATGCTAATCTTGGTACCCGCACTATCAGAAGATAGATTATGCGGTCTTCATGGCATCCCGAAAACTATGACACTAATTTCAAGAGTGTTCGATCACGGTGGCCTCCGAAGTTCCACTCAATGACATAATAAATAACCGCGACACAGCAGGCTGAATTGCTAAATGGGCTATTGAGCTCCTTCCTTTGACATAACATACAAACCATGACGGGCCATTAAGTCACAAGTACTGGCCGACTTCGTCGCCGAATGGACAGACGCCGAACTCCCTAAGGAGTACGGTGCGTACTCAAATTGGATCATGCATTTCGACGGCTCCAAAATGCTGGCTAGATTGGGAGCGGGTGTCGTCCTGACATCCCTCACCGCAGATACGGTGCAGTACGTCCTCCAAATATTGTACACAGACTCTAACAATGCAGCCGAATACGAGGCTCTGTTGCACGGTCTTAGGATGGCGGTCTCCATGGGCATTCAATGCCTCGAAGTGTGCGGGGACTCGAACCTCACAATATCTCAGGTAAACAGAGACTTTGGCGCCAAGGATCCAAAAATGGCGGCCTATCGCAATGCCGTCCTCAAAATATCAGCACGGTTCGAGGGGCTCGAATTCCACCATGTGGTGAGAGAAAACAACCAAGCGGCCGATATACTCGCCCGCATCGGCGCTCGACGCGACCCCGTCCCACCCAACATCTTCTTAGAAAGGTTGTTCAAGCCATCTGTGGCATGGGAAGGGGAGTCCGGCACTATTAGTCCGGCTCCGAACACAACCCCAGATCCTGAACCTTTAGATGTAATCAGAGGCTCTGCCACCAAAATAACATCTTTTACCCACGAGATAATGGCTGTCATCGCCCCGTGGACCGAGCCCTTCTTGGCCTACCTTAATAGGCAAGAGCTCCCCGAGGACCAAAATGAGGCACGCTGTATTGTGCGACACTCTAAAGCCTACAAAGTCCATGAAGGAGAACTCTACAAGAAGAGCCCCACCGGAGTGCTCCAACGATGCATCTCCGAAGTGGAAGGGTGGCAACTCTTAGCCGAATACCATTCCAGACTAGGCGGGCACCACGCGGCAGCCCGAGCTCTCGTGAGCAAGGCTTTTCGGACAGGATTCTACTGGCCGACAGCCCGGGCGGACACACAGGACCTTGTCCAACATTGCGTTGGTTGTCAACTATTTGCCAATCAGAGCCATATGCCCCCTACCACTCTCCAAACGATCCCCATAACTTGGCCCTTCGTGGTCTGGGGGCTGGATATGGTGGGACCCCTTAAAGGGGGAAGCCATAAGAAAAAAATACTTATTGGTCATGGTGGATAAGTTCACCAAATGGATAGAAGCCAAACCAGTTAAAACGGTCGAATCCGGACCGATGATAGACTTCATATCGGAGGTTGTACACCGTTACGGCGTCCCCCACAGTATCATCACTGACAACGGCTCAAATTTTACAACCGAGGAGGTGAAAGCCTGCTGTGAAAAAATGGGCATTAAGCTTGACTACGCCTCGGTCTATCACCCCCAAACAAACGGTCAGGTCGAACGTGCAAATGGTCTTATTATGAGCGGCATCGAACCCACACTAGTGCGATCCTTGATGGAATCAGACACGCATTGGGTCGAGGAACTCGACTCCATTCTCTGGGGGCTGCGGACCACGCCGAATCGCACCACCGGATACACACCATTTTTTATGGTGTACGGCGCAGAAGCAGTACTGCCCTGCAATATAATTCATGACTCACCTCGTGTGCGCATGTACGAAGAGAAGGAAGCCGGGCTAGACCGGCAGGACAACTTAGATGCTTTGAAGGAGTTGTGTGATGTCGCTAAAGCCCGTTCCGCATTCTATCAGCAACAGGCTCCAAGGTATCAAAGCAGAGAAGTACGGGCCAAGACTTATCACATTGGCGAACTCGTTCTATGCCTACCTGAGAAGAAGAAGGACAAGCTCAAACCCAAGTGGGAAGGACCCTTCATCATTGATAAAGTTCTCACCAGAGGAGCGTACCGTCTGCGCAATGCCACTGATAACAGACTCGAGCCGAACCCATGGAATGCGGCCAGACTCTGGAGATTCTATGCCTAGCACCGAACCCAGTGTTCGTCTCCTAATCTCCGCCTCTTCGATTATGTTCTTTTTCCTCCTTCCTTTTCCCCCTTTTTTTACAGCCTTATAACTGTACAGATGCCCTAGGCACTCCGGCCGCATTATGCGTGCACACTATACCTGGGGGCTTCCTATTTGGAAGCTAAATATAACCACTTTAATGGCTTCTTGCCAGCCACATATGCATTTTTCTTTCCATATGTGCCTTTTCTTCACCATTATATGCATCGATATGACTTAAGTTTGGCCATGCTGGGTTGCCTGGCTCTTGTATTTATGCCGTACGTTCCCGTTAATTCAGCTAGGGCATAAGGGGAGCACCTCTACGATTGTAACTGCCGGTTGAGCCGGATGTGTACCTTAGACTGGGTGAAGCCGAAAGCTAGCGTTCTGAAGGGATATTCGATCGATGAACAAAAGATGTTCTTGTTCCTAACAACGAAAATACCCAGATGCTTTGTTTCCTGCGTTTTTGTCCGCAGTTCGGACATGCACATCGATGCATGCGTACTCAGAGAAAGGAACCCCTAACGGAACTATTCTCTCTGGATGATGTTTCTCACTATCCATGAAATATAACATAACTTGTTGGATACTTGTCTGTTCAAGCACTTATGACCCCCACGCCTGGTTTCCACGCATACCCCAGTTTTTTATTACTGTGTGGGTATTCGGATACACCCCGGACTGTCGAATCCGGGGGCTGAAGCGAGAAGGTCCGCCATGACAAATGATTTTCAACCCGGCTAGGGAGTACATGAGCCCATTCAAAATTACATAATCATATAGACTGGCTGTACTCCTCCTCTATACCATCCAACAGGCTGTCTAGCTTACAATCCTGCAGGGAATACTTTGCAGCTAATGCTACTTGATCATATACCAAACTAACGGGTATCTCTTGTCCATCTGGCCCAGCCGGTCCGACTTCGGCCATATGGTTCGGGTCAGCCTTGGCGTATCGCGTCTTCACCATGGCCCAAGCTTCTCTCGTACCTTGCCGGCAAGCTGATATCTTCCATAGTCGGAAGCGCCGCCGTGCTCCTTTGAGCATCTCTACAAGTTCCCATGCCTCCTGGCAAGGACACAGACGGCCACAAAGCCTGGGCAATACCCTGCATCACCTGCCAAGCTCGTTCGTGCAGTTGTGAAAGCTCTTGCAGCATATCGCTTGTAGACCCGGGCATCTCCTCTTCAGGGCATCCCGTCAACATACGTGTAGACATAACTCTATCAATACGCCTCCCCGCCGAACTATACCACAGTTCGTGCAAGCACTTATTATAAATGCTGCGTCGAAGCCTCCGGTTCTCCTTCACGGAGTCCGCGAGCTAAGCTCGAACATCTTTCAATTCGACGCTCAGTTGGAGATTAGCATCTTGCAGATTATTCCTCTCCTGGATAGACTGCGTCAGCATGCGTTCACCCGCCTTCAGCTGACTTTGCAGATGCAGCTCATTATCTCCCACAGGCTCCAGATTTCCTCCGGGATTATCTGTCGAATATTTCATCAGATTTATAAACCATGGCGAACACGCAAACTGGTAGAAAGAAATTATTATCAGAGGAAGACTTTTTGGATTCTGCTTGTTCGGCTACATTGGCCTTCATCCGGGCCTTACACTCCTCCAGCTCTTGAGAAAACTGGGTATTCTTCTCTACAAGAACTTATGCATTTAATGATCCTTAAATCAATCGTGTCAACTGTTTCAAGTCTCAGGCGCTACTACTACACATACTTATTAAATCCTCTTACCCGTAGATCCTTCACATACTGGTCCGTTGCTCTGGCAAGTCTATCTTGAGCAGCGCAGATATAGGCGTGTCCGGAATTAAAGGCATTGAACGCCTCTTCGGGGAAAATACTACCGCGGAGTACAACACATCGGCGCCGGTGATTCATTGCAGTTTCCACTTTTGAATTTGTGGCGGAAAGCATATCCATATCCTTCGCAGGAGGACAGTTTGGCACTGTCCCCACATTAGCCTCCGCCTATGAATCTGGTCCAGGAATCTGGCTGCTGGAGGCGTGGCCGGTAGGGTCCCCTGGCACAGCCCGGCGCTTCCTGACAAGACATAATTAAAGCCGTCACGCCTCGACAAATAGACCAAATAAACCACGGGGCAAGTTTAATGAATACCTCTGCACCTGCGTGCCGCTCCTGACCGCCTTCCTTTTAAGCCTGCCTTGTCTAGGCGCCTCCTGCTGAGAGGCCCCCGCGGGTCCCGCACGGCGTCCAGACCGCCGTTTCTATAAAAATACGGCATGTGATCATAAGGTATAGCAAAATGAAGGAATACTTTCGGAAGGTTGGAACCCCAACATTACTTACATGTGACAGAGGTAGCAGTCCGGGATAATCCATGATGATGGCCACTAAAGAGCCGCTACTGCTTGCCTGGAAAAAGGTCCCATGGACGAATACCACGGATATGTCCGGATCTTCTTCAAGTCCGGGGTCGAGAGCCCGGCCGAGATCCTCTGGCTGCGGAGAAGGGCTGTTGAACTCTTTTACGGCCTTCCTCAGTTCCTGTTTTTAAAACAGTAAGGCAAATAATTATGGTCAAGCAGGTAAG
Source organism: Triticum aestivum (assembly GCF_018294505.1). Lineage (NCBI taxonomy): Eukaryota > Viridiplantae > Streptophyta > Magnoliopsida > Poales > Poaceae > Triticum > Triticum aestivum. The sequence goes on along the minus strand of NC_057795.1, from coordinate 453,905,605 downwards.
AATGAATAGAGTCGAGTAACAAATAACAACTTACCCGACTTCGGGGGTTGTACATGGAAAATCCGTCGCATGGTTTAATGCAGAGGAACTCCTCTTCTTCTCCCTTGTATAATTCGGATAGTATCCTCGCCAAGGATGTGGCGGAGTCCGGACCTTTGCGACCGTAGTGGGAGGCATCGTCTTCTCCATTGAAGTGCCACATGGGTTTTCCCCTATATTGAAGTGGCTGCACTCGCCTTATAATGCATATTGACATGACTTCAATTATTGTCAATCCTGATTTGGCCAGGGTTTGTATCCGGCTCATCACATAGAAGACTTCCCTGTTTTCTTCCTCCTGGGGGCTCCGGGGGCGCCAGCTTTGGCGTTTCTTTAGCGGAGTATTGGTGAACTTAGGAAGGCCCGTCTGGACTGGGTCCAGAAGGGGAACATCATCGACATAAACCACTCCGAGGGCCAGTCTTCGGACGCCTTCTTTGGAGTACCAGACAGGTATCCGGTCCGGGCGATGCGCCATATTTTGGCTCCGCCCACTTAATATATGGATCCCTCCTGGTTGCGGGGGACGAGGCAGAACAGCCTCTTCCATAGCTCAAAATGAGCTTCGCAGCCCAGAAATAGCTCGCAGAGGGCAACGTAGCCCGCAATGTGCAGTATGGAGGCGGGTGTAAGATTATGCAACTGGAGACCATAGAACTGCAGGAGCCCGTGGAGGAATGGGTGGATTGGAAACCCGACACCTCTTAGCAGAAATGGGACAAAGCATACCCGCTCCCCCTGAGATGGGTTAGGGAATCTCTCCGCTTGCTCCCCGCCATTATAGGTGGCTAGTCCGGATCGTACGGGAACCATATATGCGGGCGGAAGGAACCCTTTGGTCTGCAGCTCTATCAGGCGGCTGTGAGGGATGGAACACTTCTTCCAATCCCCTGGCTTCGGGCTAGGAGAACGGCGAGCAGGGTTGCGGTGACTGGTCATGATGGGATGGCCTCTTTTGTGCGCGCTCTAAGAAATGCTTGCTTGGGGGAAGATGGTGTGATTTGGATCTGAAGATCCCCGTCTCTTCAAATAGACGGCTCAACTACGGGATTAGGGTGGCAAATGCAAAAACGCCCTGGCCCATCGTCTTTGATCGACACGTGGAGATGGCCATTATGGAGGCACAGAAGCCGAGGAGTACAAACCTTACTGGGAGGCCGGACACTATTCGCTACGACGGGTGCACTGGATTTGGAGAAGAACCCGCCTTGCAATGCCGAAGACAATCTGCGTGCTGGACTCATCGTCATTGAAGCCTGGTTCAGGGGCTACTGAGTGAGTCCTTGATAAGGGGGTATCCGGACAACCGGGCTGTATACTTTGGCTAGACTGTTGGACTATGAAGATATAAGACATAAGACTTTGTACCGTGTCCGGATGGGACTCTCCTTGGCGTGGAAGGCAAGGTTGGCGATTCAGATATAGATTTCCTCCTCTGTAAACCGACTCTAAGTAACCCTAGCCCCCTCTGGTGTCTATATAAACCGGAGGGTTTAGTCCGTAGGACTGATCAACAATAACAATCATACCATAGGCTAGCTTCTAGGGTTTAGCCTCTCTGATCTCGTGGTAGATCAACTCTTGTAATACTCATATCATCAAGATCAATCAAGCTGGATGTAGGGTATTACCTCCATCGAGAGGGCCCGAACCTGGGTAAACATTGTGTCCCCAGTTTCCTGTTAACATTAGCCTTAGACGCATAGTTCGGGACCCCCTACCCGAGATCCACCGGTTTTGACACTGACAGCAGGCCCTGGTCGAGGCGAACCAGCAGCACGGCCAGCTGGCCAACGACAAGGGCCGGCTCCAGGCCGATGTGGATCGCCTGCGGGAGCAGGCCACCGCGGCTGAGGAGGCCCGTTAGGACGAGACTCGTCGCCGCGAGGCGGCCGAGAAGGCGGCTGAAGACAAGGACGCCGAGCTGAAGGCGGCCCTTGCTAGGGCGGCCGATCTGGAGAAGGCGCTCGGGGAGCACGACCACGTCATGGAGCGGGAGCGGCATGGTACGTTGCTCGAGGTGCAGCACCTGGAAGAATCCTTTTCTAGTAAGTGCTGCTTCTTGTAGTTTGCCGGGTCGGGACCCAGCCTTTCTTCCTTGTTGTTGTTCTTCTAACTTGCTTCTTCCTTTGCGACAAGGGCCTTCCCAGAGACGCAGCGGCTGGCGGAAGGAAGCCTTCCACTATCAGCGCGACCCGACCAGCGTTGCTGGGTCTGGGACGGATCCGCTGACGGCCTGGATCTTCCTGGAGATCATCGCTGCTGCTGAGGCCCGCCTGCGAGTCCTGGGGACACAGATGGAGCGGTTGTCCTGGGCCGGCACCGCGATGACGACGGCCCTGTGGCAGGACTCCGTCCATCCGTTCAACTTCTCATGCCTGGCACGTTGGTTGGATATGGGCCCGGACCGCCTTGGCGAGTGGCGTGTTTCCGCCGCCCATGCTGGTGCTGAGATGGCACTCCGGTTCATGCTGTCTTGGCATCCGGATCTTCAGGTGGACGCGCTGATGGGCTAGCGTGCCGGTTCGGAGCAGCTGTTGCAGGAGCAAGCCGGCCGGATCGCCTCCCGGGCCAGCTACATCACCGAGTTCGCCTTCCACGACGAGTTCCATCTGGAGTGGACGAAAGATGGCAGGGTCGTGGATGGCGACGACTACGGCTTGCTTCTTCGCGATCCGGAGGAGAGCTCGGAGGAGATGGGCGTCTACAGCGATGCGGATGCCGAAGAGGACACTGGTGCCTCGCCGGACCCGGAGGCTACCAGGGGAGAGCCATCAACATCGCGACGCGGCGCTGGAGATGCCTGAGACACTTTGTGTAAAAAATTGTTAAGTAGCAGGTCCACCCACCCACTGGGGGTTTTAGGGTGTAATGAACTCGGGCCATGGGCCTTTACTTTAAATATTTGTGTGTAAATGTCGTGAGTGCTTTTTTGCTCTTTGCCTTCCGCTTTTTCGAACCGATTTCATATGCTTTTCCTCTCTCAAACCTCCCCCCCCCCCGCGAGTTAGACGGCCGAGGCTCCGGTCCGTGACAAGGAGTTCGATTCTTCAAGTGGGGCGCGCAAGACTTGGGTCCTTAGAAGTGTTGAGCGCGAGCGAAACACCCACTCGGCCGGTTGGTGGCAATCCGGCTTGGCCGGTTGGTGAGCAGCTGGTCGTGCGGCTACTTATTTGATGAGTGACGGGCCGGGTTGATCGACCAGGTGGACTTTGACATAGTGTATGAATCGTAGAGGAGCTTTGGCCCGTTGTGCTTGCCCGCCGACAGCCAAAGCTGGATCTGCGGTTTTAGGGCAAAGTAGGGGACCGCGGTGTCCCAACTTTATCAGGAATCACCAAGTAAGGCGGCGGGGTGGCGACCGAGCCGGCCTGCCCCGAGCCCCTGGGTCGAGCGAGTCGAGCCGGTGGCCGGGTTCAGTGGTAAAGTGATGCAGAAAAATAGGGACGCAATAAATTGGTCGGCAAAAGGCAGCCCCTAAGTCTCGTTCGGGAACCCCATAGTTTCATGCGTTTACAAAAGGCGACGATACATACACTCGTGCGACTAACTGTAAAACGGGTGGAGGAGTTCCACATTCCACGGCCGGGTCGTTTCTTCACCGGCGGTGTCCTTCTTGTGCTTCTTTGACTTGCGCGCGTCGGTGAGGTAGTAGGCGTTGCGATCGCGCAAGGCCCTGCTCATGATGAATGGGCCCTCCCATGGAGGGGACACCTTGTGCTGGCCTGCCTGCTCTTGGACGAGTCGGAGGACGAGGTCGCCCTTGCGGAATGTGAGGGGCTTGATCTTCTTGCTATGGTAGTGCCTCGGGCCTTGCTGGTAGATAGCCGAACGGCTAAGTGCCAGAAGGCGCGCTTCTTCGAGCAGGTTAATGCTGTCTTCGCGTGCCTCTCTGGCTTCGGCTTGGGTGTACATCACGATGCGCGGTCAGTCGAACTCGACATCGGTCGGGATGACAGCTTCGGCTCCATAAACGAGGAAGAACGGGGTGAACCCGGTCGACCGGTTCGGCGTGGTGCGTAAACTCCAGAGAACTACTGGCAACTCATCAAGCCAACTGCCGGGTGAGCGGATGAGTGGCTCGACGAGTCCTGGCTTGATGCCGGACAGGATGAGTCCGTTGGCCCGCTCGACCTGCCTGCAGATGTGCCACAAAGGCCAGGTCGAGGTAGATGCTGGAGACAGAGCAATATTGCTCGAGCGCGCCCTTGGCGAAGTTGGTGCTGATGTCAGTGATGATGCTGTTCGGCATGCCGTAGCGCACCGCTATGTCCTTGATGAACCGGACGGCCGTTGGCCCATCCAGTTTCTTGATAGGTCTTGCCTCGATCCATTTGGTGAATTTGTCCACTGCCACCAGTAAGTGCGTCATGCCGCCTCGAGCGATTTTGAAGGGTCCCACCATGTCGAGTCCCCAGACCGCAAAGGGCCAGGCGATCAGTATGGTGCAGAGTGCTGACGCCGGCTGGTGGCTATGTTTGCTGAAGCGTTGGCACCCCTCGCACTTGAGGACGAGTGACTCAGCGTGTTCGAGGGCAGTGGGCCTGTAGAAACCGTGGCAGAACACCTTGGCCACTAGGGATCGCGATGTGGCGTGGTGCCCGCACTAGCCCTGGTGAATGTCGAGCAGGATGTCGATGCCGCGATCCTGCTCGACGCAGCGCTGGAACATGCCGGTAGAGCTGCGCTTGACAAGCTCGTTGTTGATGATGTTGTAGGCGGACGCCCGGCGCTGAACTTGCCGAGCTTCGATCTCGTCCATGGGGAGAACCCCATTCTCTAGAAATTCTGATATCGGCAGGGCCCAAGATGGTGCTGCGACCACGGTGAAGACGGCCACCTGCGTGGGTTCCGAGTCGGCGGCCCCTGGGCCTGGCTGAGCAGCCCCCGGGTTGGGGACAGCGACGGCTGGGTCCGGAGTGATGGTGGCCGGGTTGAGCTGAGCAGCGCCCGGGCTGGGTTCAGTAGCCCCCGGGCCGAGTTCAGCAGCCCCCGGGCCAGCTTGCGGTACGGCCTAGTCGTCTGGGATGTGGATGGACTCGGAGTCCGGCGATGGCTTGACGGACGGCATGCGCAGGTGCTCGAGGGAGATGCCGGACGGGATGGCTTGACGAGACGAGGCGATCTTGGCGAGCGTGTCGGCTGCCTCGTTCTCCGTGCGTGGGACATGGAGGAACTCACATCCCTTAAAGGATCCGGACAACTTATGGACGAGGAAGCGGTAGCTTGCCATGTTGGAGTCGCGGGCATCCCACTCGCTGGAGCACTGCTGCACCACCAGGTCCTAGTCGTCGTAGCACAGGATGCGCCAGATGCCGAGTTCCTTGGCAAGCCGGAGGCCATGCACAAGGGCTTCATATCCGGCGACGTTGTTGGAGGTAGCAAAGTGGATCTGGAGCGCGTAGCGGAGCTGGTCGGCCTTCGGAGATGATAGTACGATACCGCCCCCCAAGCCGAGTCGCATCTTGGACCCGTCGAAGTGCATGCACCAATGCGTCGAGTCAGGAGGCGGCGACAATATTGGGTCTCGGTCCAGTCGACGAGGAAATCGGCTAGGGCCTGAGACTTGATCGTGGTGCGGGGCTTGTAGAGGATGGTGTGGCCGGCTAGCCGGATCGCCCATTTGGGGACCTGGCCAGAGGCGTCCCGGCCCGGGTCCAGGTGATCGGGCGATCCGACCAGTGCATGAAATCCGGCTTGGCCGGACGACGGTGTTCACCTCCTGCCGAAGGAGGCGCTCGCTGCGCTTGTCATCGCTGAGGCTGGTGAATACGATGTAGGCCGCGTTCTGGTCTGGGTAGGTGTCATTCCACATTGTGCCGCCAGCGGGAGGCGGCGATGGAGGCGGAGGTGGCTGTCTTGCACCTGGAGCTGGAGGAGGCGGAACGTCTCCCCTCATGATGCGCTTGGTGATGGCGCACTGCCGAAGCGTGTGCGTGGAGGGTCTTGCGCCGCTGTGATGCTTGCAGGGGGCGTCGAGCATCTCTTCGAAACTCATGGCGGGTTGCCATGCCATCTTGCCGGTATGTCGGTGCTTCGTTGCCGGGTCCACCGCGGGCTCGGCGGCCGCGACGAGCCGGTTGTCGTGACGTTGCGCCGGTTGTTTGGCCTTGCGCTTGTTGTTCTGGTGATGCTGTTGCCGACTGCTTTCGCCAACCGGCTTCGGGGGAGGAACCGGCTTTGCTTTGCCGGCTTCATCCAGCGCCACCTGGATCTTCATGGCGGAGTCAGCGTTGGCCTACTTGTCCGCTGTCACCATGAGCACGGCCATGGTGGTCGGTTCAGAGCGTAGGAGCTTGTGCTTGAGGAGGGTGCTGTCTCGGCACCCGCTGACGAAGTATTGGATCACCTGGACTCCATGGACGCCCTCGCAGCTGTTCCGGAGCTCGGTCCAGCGTGCGAGATACTCGTGGCCGGTCTCCGTCGGCCCCTGGACGCACTTGGCGAGCTGGCTAGGCCGACCGGGTCGCTTGTATGTCCCTGTGAAGTTGCGGACAAAGGCTTCCTCTAAGTCGACCCACGCGTTGATGCTGCCATCGGCAGGCTGTTCAACCATGTGCAGGCCGACCCCTGGAGCATGAGCGGTGCGTAGCTCACGGCGAGATGACGATTGGCACCAGTGATGCCAATGGCCGTGGTGTAGTCGGCGAGCCAGTCTTCTGGCTTCACGGTCTCATTGTACTTGGGGGTGTCGCGGGGGAGCATGAACCCCTTGGGAAAGGGCTCCTCCCGGATGCGTGGGCCGAAGCACGCCCCGACAGCGCCGCTCTCCTCCACCTCCAGGGAGCGAGCGAGCTGATCGAGGCGGTGGCGCGCGTCGGCGTCGTCGATGGCGCGCGGGTCGAGTCGACTGGCGGCCAGGCCCCGAGGGGCCGGGTCGGTTGGAGCCGAACGCCGGTCATGCTGGCCGGGTCTGTGCTAGGTCTCTGGGGCGGGCTTGTTGCCTAGAGCATCGTCGGCGGTGGCGGCCGGGTTGCATCGGGTCCGGGCTTGGCCGGAGTGCGCCTCGCCAGGTGGCGAGGAAGCCGTGTGCAGAAGTTCGCCGGGTCCGCCAAGGCGGGCGGAGCCGGATCCCCCCGGCTTGGCGAGCTGGTTGAGGCAATCCTGCTGGGTGTTGGCGGCATGGTGGAGCTCGCGCATCCGCCCGATGCGTTCTTTGAGCTCCTCGCCCGCGAGTTGGTCGAGGCCGACCGCGGGTGCCTCCGCAACGTGCATGTTCTTCACTGGAGTTTCATAGACGGTCTGGGACGGCGCCGAAGGCCCGGCCGATCACTCCTTCCCAGGCACGAGTATCAGCGACCCGGCTTGGCTCGGCACCCACATCCCCAAGCGGGAACAGAAGCGAGCACTACGGGACGTATACGCGATGGAGCCAGTCGTCCCCAAATTCAACCCATGGTCAGCTTGTCCGATCACCTTTGATCGTAGGGATCATCCTACTAGCATCCGTCACGGGCTGCTCAGCCGCATTGGTTATATACCCAATCATCGACGGATTCCACCTCATGAGAGTCCTCATGGACGGCGGCAGCAACCTGAACCTGCTTTACCAGGATACAGTGCGGAAGATGGGCATCGATCCTTCAAGGATTAAGCCCACCAAAACCACCTTTAAAGGTGTAATTCCTGGAGTAGAGGCCCGTTGCACGGGCTCTATAACATTGGAAGTGGTCTTCGGTTCTCCGGATAACTTCCGAAGCGAAGAGCTAATATTCGATATTGTCCCTTTCCGCAGTGGTTACCACGCACTGCTTGGGCGAACCGCATTTGCTAGATTCAATGCGGTACCAAACTATGCATACATCAAGCTCAAGATGCCAGGCCCGCGCGGGGTCATAACAGTTAACGGAAATATGGACCGCTCTCTCCGTACAGAAGAACACACTGCAGCCCTTGCGACTGAAGTACAATGCGGCCTCCTCTGGCAAATCACCAATCCAGCGACGACAACTCCAAACTCCGTCAAGCGAGGGTGGAACACCCCGCAGCAAGATCAGCAGGCAAGACAAGAGCAGGACTAGCAGTCCGGCCTCCGCTCAAATCCCATCAAAGCAGCATTTGTGCCATGTGTACACAATTAAGAACTCAAAATACCATGGGCACAGGCGGAGGCGTATCAGGGGCTCAGTCAATAGTACGGTATCACTTCTTAACTTTTCCATTCACCCTTAAGGACATTGCTCTAGTGCAGCTTCTCCAGAATAGCCGGATTGTCGGACTTACATAGGAGAGGAATCCCAGGAGGCAACAGGCTTTGGGCACAGCAGGAAACACCCAGGTGGAATCTATTTATGATTATTGTTCCTGCTTTATCTATCTGTACGTAGCCTGCCCCTGGATAGGATATGTCAAATAATCCTATTTGTCTCCGCTTAATGCATACATTGTAAACATATGCTCAAACGTATTATTTATCAATGGGAGACCACATATAGTGTCAGCTTACTTATTTTAATTTGAGCATTTTTTGTAAATGTCTATTTAATTTTCCATCCGTACACTTTGGTACGCTTAGTTTGCCAGGGGCTTCTTATGGTACCCCATAATACGGCAAGTCAAGTTCGAACACTTTCAATAGTGCGGCACCCCAAACTTATAGCATTATATGCATCAGCTCCGAATCATGTCTTGGGTTACGGATGGGATAGCCCGGCTCCCTTGTTTTGGTGCCTTACGTTCCGTTAATTCGGCTAAGGTACCGCAGGGAGAACTACTGCGATTGTGCTCTGGTTCTTCCGGACGAGCACCTCAGTAGAGAAAGCACAAAACTGTCCGACATGATGTGGCGAGAGACTGGTCGCTGCTCGAGAGGACTTAAAATCCTTAAAGATATTTCCGCTTTAGGCGTTAATTCGGCTTTGTCCGAAATAGGCGTGTATAGCGCCCCAATTCGGCCTTCCGGATTCTAGGGGCTTCGCCAAAATTTAAAATGGTAGACTTCTATGGCTAAGTGAAAGTTATAAAGCCGCATATTTTGATTGCCTGGTTCGCTGTGCTAGACACCTCCTTATGGGACCAAACATTTGGATAAAGAGTGTCCGGGTTTTCCACGAACACCCCAGTACTAGTTACACGGGGGCGGAAGCCGACGACTGGGCTACTTTCAGAATTTGATAAACAGCCGCACAGAAGGTAATATTTTAAATAACAAAAGCGCTACATAGTGCAAGTAACTTCTTCTTTCAATTACAAACATGACAGAAGTGAATTCATTCAAAAATTATGTCTTTAGTACATTCATCGGCCACGAGGCAAGCACCCTTCATAACGCCATCATAATACTTATCGAGGACGCGATGCGCCTTGCCCTCCGGCGGCCCGTCCTTCACCAGCTTCTCCGCATCCAGCTTGCCCCAATGCACCTTGGCGTGGGCAAGGGCTCGGCGGGCACCCTCAATGCAAATGAATCGCTTGATGACTTCTAGTCGCGAACAAGAATCTACCATCCACTTGATCAGGCCGAAGTAGGTGGTGGGAAGAAGCTTGCCAGGCCATATCCGGACTATGAGATCTTTCATAGCCACTTCAGCTGCCTTGTGGAGTTCGACCAACTGCTTCAGTTGGTCACTCAGAGGCGTTGCATGTTCGGCCCCAGCATACTGGGACCAGAACAACTTCTCCGTTGAGCTCCCCTCTTGGGCATGGTAGAACTCCACGGCATCTGATATGCTGCGTGGCAGATCTGCGAATGCCCCTGGAGAGCTCCGGACTCGGGTAAGTAAAAGAAATGCCTCCTCCACATGTTTGCTTTGCATAAAAAATTTCTTACCCGCCGCTATCTTTTTGGCCTCCTGGATCTCCTGCTATGCCCTCTCGGCTTCGGCCTTGGCGTCTTTTATATTTGTAAGGGCCTTTGCAAGCTCGGCCTCTTTTGCTTCCAGCTCATGCTCCGCAGACTCGAGCTTCTTGCCGAGCTCCTGGAGCTCTTCTTGTACCTCGCCCACTCAGGCCTCTTGCTTCTTGCGCTCCTTGAGTTCCAAGGCCGCTTTGTGTTTGGCCTCGGACAGCGCCTTCTTGAGAGACGCCACTTCGGTGGTGGCTTCTGTTACCATATCACGACATTTCGTCGTTAGCATAATCAAATTTTGTATACTATTCATTATATGACAGAGGGGAATCATTCACCTTTGCTCTCTTCGAGCTGCCTCCTCATGAGGCCGAGCTCTCCCTGTGCCCGCTCTAAGTCCTGCATTAGGCCGGCGATTTCGGCCGTGCGAGCAGCAGCGGCTAGCAGCACAACCTGTTTATTTACATTCAAACATATTGTTAAACTCCCGCGGATTAGAATTGACCCTTCGTTTGGTTTTTCTTTCCAAACACCAAACAGAGTATTAGGGGCTACTACCTATCGGGTGGTGATTTCACACATTCTTACTTACCTCAAAGCCTGTCAGGAGGCTGGTGCAGGCTTCGGTTTGTCCGCTCTTGGCGGACGAAACCTTCTGAATCACCGCACTCATAAGAGTACGATGCTCTTCATCTAGGGAAGTGCCGCGAAGCGCTTCCAGCAAACAATCCGGTGCATGGGGCGCAACGGAAGTCCTTGATACAGACGGCCCTCCCTCCATAACGAGGGGTTGCCCGCCTAAGTCTGGAGCCACTGAGGGCTCCTGAACAATGTTCGGCTGAGAGTCAGGCTTACTTCGGCTCTCACCAACACGATCCGCGGGGATCTTGAACCCCACAAGTCCGACGTCTGGGATGCCGCCTTCAGGCGCCTCCAGAGCCACCTCCCCCATTTCTAGGAGCCTTTGGGACAGCACCTCCGTGTTGTCTCCAGACCGAGGAGAAGTGGCCGTCAGGAGTGAGTTCATTGCTGACTCACTCAGGGACCCGTCCGAAGACGACACTTCGGGATGGGCCCTGGCCAGACTGCATGCAAGTTCGGCGTTATAACAAAACTATGAAGCGAAATTACGATGGAGTGCGGACACTTACGATCGCACTAGGGGTTTCTGCCTGGGCAGCCACCCATCCTCGCTATCGGCGGCGGTGGCGAGTAGTCCGGAAGGGACACCTTTCCCTTCTTGGACGTCCCAGACTCCCCCACCGGGGCGGCCTTCCTCTTCTTCCCTCCCCCGATACGGGGAGGTGGTGTTTCTTCTTGTTCCTCGCTGCCTCCGCGGGAGGAATCTGCCTCATCGTCGTCAGGTGACAAGGGAATGACAACCTTGCATCGGGGCCCTCTCTTGGTCCCCTGGTTCGCCGCCTCAGGCCCCCCATCCTGTCCGGATAGGGCGGCCTCTTCTTCTTCTTCTCTTTCTTCCCCTTTGGGGGAGGAGTTTTTCTCGTTCTCTTCGGACGAGGCTTCTGGCACAGCCTTACGCCGGAGACTCTTTCGGGTCCCTGGGGCCTTCTTTTCGTCCTTCTTCTCCGGCCCCTTGTAGGGTGTCGGGACAAACATCTTCATCAGGAGATCGGTAGCTGGGCTTTCCGGCAATGGAGCCGGACTGTCAATCCGCTCCACTGTCTCCACATACTCCTAAACAAATATACACAATCGCTTAGGAATTCTCCATGAATACATTCTGAAGGACCGAACACGGTGGCGGCTTCAGAACTCACCTGGATAGGGTGCCGTGTGGCGTGGAGCCCACGGTCCTCGGTTATGAGAGGAGGTACTTTGGTGGCCTTGAACAACGCCTTCCATGCGTTCTTGTGCTTCATGCCATAGAGCCTCTGGAGCGTCCGATGTTCGGCCGGGACGAATTCCCACAGATTGAATGCCCGCCTTTGGCACGGCAGAATCAGGCGAATGAGCATGACTTGGATCACGTTGACGAGCTTGATGTTCTTGTCCTTCATGCCCTTGACGCAGTTGATGAGTCCAGTCAGCTCTGCAGATTCGCCCCATAAGAGGCCCTTCTGTTCCCAGGAGGTGAGCCTCATAGGGGTTCCAGATCGGAACTCGGGGGTCGCCGCGCAGTTGGCATCGCATGGCTCGGTGATGTAGAACCACCCTGATTGCCACCCCTTCACTGTTTCCGCAAAGGAGCCGTCAGGCCAGGTGACATTAGGCATTTTTCCCACCATGGCTCCTTCACACTCCGCTTGCTGGCCGCTCACAATCTTCGGCTTCACGCAGAAGGTTTGGAGGAACAAGCCGAAATGAGGCTTAATGCGGAGGAAAGCCTTGCACACGACGATGAACGCCGAGATGTTGAGGACGAAGTTCGGAGCTAGATCATGGAAGTCTAGCCCGTAGTAGAACATGAGCCCGCGGATGAAGGGGTGGAGTGGAAACCCCAGTTCACGGACGAAGTGGGCAAGGAACACGACCCTCTCGTGGGGTCCTGGAGTTGGAATGACCTGCCCCTCGTCTGGTATCCGGTGCGCTATATCTGTGGCCAGGTATCCGGCCGCCCGGAGATTCGCGATCTTCTTCTCCGTCACGGTGGAAGCCACCCACTTGCCTCCTGCTCCGGACATGACTAACTATGCGGAGAAGACCTGGACTAGGGCGCTGGAGCTCGAGGGGACAAGAGTATGCGAGGGAGGAAGAAGGCGTGGGTAAAAATGAGGAACTCTTATCCCTTTATAGAGGCGACGAAAGCGGTGCGCCTCCCCACTAGCCTATTGATAATCGCTTACTTCCCAAGCACCACGATTGATGGCACGACAGGATTACCCATACCCGTATTGGTGAGAATCCTGCGATAAGGGGACATGATCTCTGCTTTGACAAGACGTGTCAAGGAAACCGCCTCGCAATGCGCACTGTGGCTGGTTGTGAAAAAACGGTTGAAATAATGACCTGGCTCTAATGGCATGTCACGTCGTCTAAAAGTTTTCAGCTGAAGTATCATTCTCTCTACGGTGGTATGTGAAGATCATTTTGCAGATCTGAACACAGTCTACGTGTTTGATAATAGCCTTGGAGTATTCGTAAGAAGGAACCCGCCTTGCAATGCCGAAGACAAGACTGCGTGCCGGACTCATCGTCATTGAAGCCTGGTTCAGGGGCTACTGAGGGAGTCCTGGATAAGGGGGTATCCGGACAGCCGGACTATATACATCGTCCGGACTATAGAAGCGTCAAGATACAAGACTCAAGACTTCGACTCGTGTCCGGATGGGAGTCTCCTTTGCGTGGAAGACAAGCTTGGCGATCCGGATATTATGTTTCCTTCCTTGTAACCGACTCCATGTAAACCCTAGATCTCCGGTGTCTATATAAACCGGAGAGGATGGTCCTTAGAAGGCCGATCACAATTACAATCATACCATCATAGGCTAGCTCTTAGGGTTTAGCCTCTACGATCTCGTGGTAGATCTACTCTTGTATTCCACATATCTTCAATATTAATCAAGCAGGAAGTAGGGTTTTACCTCCATCGAGGGGGCCCGAACTTGGGTAAACATTGTGCCCCTTGCTTCCTATTACCATCCGCCTAAGACGCACAGATCGGGACCCCCTACCCAAGATCCGCCGGTTTTGACACCAACAGTCATCACCGCTCCGCCACCCCCACCGAAGGCGGAGGCAAAGGTGGATGCCGGCACGCGTGTCAGCAACCTTGCATGCTACATCGAGTTCCAACGGGAGGAGGAGCGCCTTGTTGAGCATGCAAAGATCCTTCCGCCGTCGTGGCCGCGGCAGATGCTGCCTCAGAGGCGAGGAATCAGGAGATCTACAAGGAGAACCACCGCTTTGAGAGGGGTCGTCTGGAGCGGTAGAGGTCATTCGAGGTGAGCGTCGCTGAAGGTGCAGCAGCCAGCTCGTTGGTAGGCTCCTCCTCCTCTGCCTCTTACAGAGCGTGCTCGGCAGAGGAGAGGTTGCCGGAAGTTCTACAAAGCCCCTCCGTAGTAGTAGTAGTATTTAGGGGCTATTTTGGTAAGTTCATCTGATTATAGATTTGGTGGAACTATACAACGTACTTCAAATTAGCTAGTATATAAAGTATAACTAGCTATTTCAGTACGTGGTTGGCAACAATTGGGGAAAATTTTGGTCGGTTCAGCCGTCGAGTTGAACTGTTTGTGTAAATTAAGCATGACTGCTTAATCTATGAATGAAATCTAAGCTTAATTACTGAATTTTAGTTGCAAAAATTAGATAGTACTAGTGATTCTTAGCTGCATATTTTGACAAATCGCAGTGTTAGAAGGTTGACAAATGGCAATGTTACTACACTACAAAAAAAATACACTTCCATGATGATACGTGTTTGTCAAAGTAGGTCGCGTTTTTTGTCATGCATGTACATCCATGACAAATTTATGACAGAATCAAGATAGCCATACCTATGTTGTCGTAGAAGTGTTCCATGACATTACCAAAATTATCATCACGGAAGTGTCCACTTCCATGACGATAAATCGCGCGTCACAGAAGTGCTTTCGTCAAGGGTGACCGACACGTGGCATCCACCGTAACGGAACGCCGTTAAGCTATCGGGTGGGGTTTTGGATCCGATGACCCATTCACAGCCCCGACCAATGGGGATTTTCCACGTGCAAAATCATCATTGGCTGGAGGAAACACGTGTTGGCTCACTGTTGGGACAGATGTCATCCACTCATTGGACAGAAGGCGCCTATGATACGTTGACAAGTGGCACGACCCAACAGAGGCCCATTCCTGTGAAAACGCTGGCCCGTTTGACTTGGTCAAAAGGTGGCGGGCCGGCCCATGTAAAGCCTGTTAACGGCCTGTTCGCATATAGCCCATTTACAACCCACTAACCCAAGGCCCGTTACGGCCTATCCGAATTAGTCCCAATAGTGTCATCTGGGCCACCCAATATGATTCCAGCCCGTTTTCACTTCTGGCCCATGTATGGCCCATGACGTCTTTCGGCCCATATGAGGCCCTATGTAACAATTGGCCTATTAACGGCCCGTGGTGAAACTGGCCCGTAATGAACAGTGTATTAATTTACCCCATTAACGGCCTGTGATAAAACTGGCCCGTAATGAATAGTGTATCACTTTATACCCATTAAGGGCCCGTTATTCCGTTGGGCCGTTTCCAACCCATGTTATCTTTCGGCCTTCTCAGAGCCCATTTATTCTTGGGCTCATTTCCAGCATTCGTTTACTTACGGCCCGTTACTGTCATTTTCTGCTTATGGGCCAAATTCAGCCCGTGGTTACAGTCGGCCCGTTTGTGGTCTGTTAACACGTGGGGCCGTTTTCATAGCGTCATGAAATACGGCCTATTAACGATGGCCCGTTATGGTCGGCCCATGAACGAACGATTCCAACTCTAGACCGTTTACGGCCATTATGCGGCCTATTATTGCCCATGTTTGGCCAATCCATCATACTGCCCGTATAAGGCCCATTGATGATATGACCCGTAGAAGGCCCGTTGTTTCTGTGGCCCGTAGAAGGCCCACTGTTTATACGGCCCATATAAGGCCCACTGTTTATACGGCCCGTAGAAGGCCCACTGTTTCTACGGCCCGTAGGTCCAGTGTCACTACAGTAAATATTAGCACATGGTTATTGTGGCCTAGTTTTAAAAAATAGGTTATTGCAGCCACTAGCAAACCGCAGAAAAAGAACTGCACTGACTACAAGCAAACAAATAAACAAGACAACATGGAAATAAATAAGCAAGCAACTTACACTAGGCTATCACGGCTATTACACATATTACATCCACTGGGCATCAAAGTTCGCCACCAGTGCAAATATAGCGAACACAGCAGCATATAAACGCCGCAGCAAAACAAGTCTAGAACTGAAACCACTTTAGAAGAGCTCAAGAAACAATATCCTGGGAACCTATAATGCTGGCAAGATGCTTAGCAAGCTTATTAGCTTTCTCTTGTTTGGCGCTTAAATCCTCCAACGCTTGCTATTGCACCAGAAAGTATGCATTTGAATTCTGCAGGGACTTCCTCAGTTCTTCGGCTTCCTGTCGCATAACATCTGATTAATGTCTTTCAACTTGAAGTCGAGACTCAAGAAGCCGAACTGATTCAGGCAACGAGTTCGAAGAGCTGGTGCCAGCAGTGGTAGCTAGTAACTCGAACACTACATCAAGACATGACTTTGGGGTTGTCTCAGTGTCCTGAATATAGTTTTTATCAACTTTCTTGGAGACCAACAGGGATGTCTCACTATCTTGAACCTTATCTGCATTACTTCCTTTACCATTGCATAACAGGGTACTCTTCTCCAATATTTTATCCATGTTCTAAAAGAGAAACAAACAAACACATCTCAGGTTTACAATGTAGTATATGAAACTCATTTTGTTAAACCAGTTCAGTAGTAAGGTGGATAGGATAACAGCATGAAACAAACATATATCTATGTAGTATGTTCACTATATGGTCTATATCATTCTAGTTTATGTTGCCAAATCAAGATAGATACAGTTCGAATCATATCTATTTAAGACAAAGTAGCATAGACATAATATAAGTGTGGGAAACTACACAGCAATAACAACACTTGTAATGTGCATGGCATGAAAACATAACTGTTTATTTAATTGAAACTGAAATCAACATAGAGCAAGTTACAACAGCAAACAACCAAACACGTTGAAGAAACAAGTTTAAAACATACCTGTTGCGCCATTGGAGTTTCAATTGCATCCTTCAAATTTGAAATTTGTTGGTATCAGTAAATACAGTGATGCAAGAGCAAAGTAGTATGAACCATATCTACGGAACCTGACCTGAGAACTATTCTTCTTTTTATTTAAGAGTTGACTTCGGGTTCGGAGTGGTGGTCCTCGTGATTTGGGCACTGCAGTTGCCTTACTAATTGCTCGTGTTTGGGTGCTATATGGTGGATACGGTGTTGTGTCAACGAGAACTGGGTGTCTATCTGCTGGGGTTGGAGTTAGAAGGGGTGTAGCTGGTTCTCTGTCCAACTGGGTAGGGGTACAATCTGCATGAGTGTGGGTTATGTGTGGTGGGGCTGATTCTTGGGCAAGTACAACCGTGGTTCTATCTGCATCGACAAGTAGCACGATCTTTTCTGAAGATCGTGTTTTTACTCCCACAGATACTGCCATCACTCCCTCCAATTGAAATGGCTGATAAACAAGAAAAGTAATTGAATGTACAGACATTGTAAGATAGACAGGTGCAATGGATAGTAGGGAAGAAAACAGGGCCTGAAATAATTCACATTTATGTTGTCTAAGCAAACAGAATAGCAGGAAATAATTTCACATATATGATGGCTAATTAAATAGGATAGCATGACACAATTTCACATGTATGATGGCTAACTAAACATGATAGAATGACATACTTCAAAATATGATGACTATATAAATAGGATGACATGATATAACTATACGATGTGTCTATTAAAGTGGTTGGCATGCCATAAATCACAAACATGTTGTCGAGTGAAACATGATGGCATTATATAATTCACGGATAGAATGATATAATTTAAAATATGATGACTATGTAAACAGGATGAGATGATATAACTATATTATGTCTTTAGAAAATGGGTTGGCATGCCATAATTCAGATACATGCTGTCTATGTAAACATCATGGCATGACATAATTCAAATATATGATTTATGTACTAAGGAAGTGAGCAGAGAGCAATTGCATATATGATGTGTCAACTAAGGAGATGGCATTCAATATTGTGTATATGATGTAAAAACTAAGCATTGCAATACAACATATGCATTATATGAGTAATATAACCCTGCCAAGTTTGAGCATACACCTCAGGGGGATAATAGGACTGGTCATCTGCCTCTGAATCCTCCTCTGAAGGGCTATCTGTAACCAGCAAGATATCTGCTTCAGCAGGTAGCGTTGTCTGCTCTGAAGACGTTGTTTTCACTCCAGATTTCTCCATCACCAATTCAAATGGCTGATGCACAAGAAGAGCAGTTGAATATACAAACATTGTCGACAAAAGCAATGAGAAATAAAAAAAAGACGACATGATATAATTCACATATATGACGCTTGCCTAAACAGCATGGCATTGCATAATTCACATACATAATGCCTTGCAACAAGATAGCATTGCATCATTCACATATATAATGTCTTGCAACAAGATGGCATTGCATAATTCACATATATGGTAATTAGACACTAAACAGGTGGCATTCACAAAAAGATGTCTAAACTAAGCAAATGACATAGCAATGCAAGATACCATACGCACGATATGAGTAACATAACCCTGCCAAGTTAGGGCATGCACCTCAGGGGGGAAATATGACTGGTCATCTATCTCTGAATCCTCCTCCGAGGAGCTATCGGTAACCAGCAAGACATGCACTTCGTCAGATAGCATTGTCTGATCTGAAGACCTTGTTTCCACTCCAGATTTTTCCATGACCGTGTCGAATGGCTGATGCACAAGAAGAGTAATTGAATGTACTAAAATTGTTGACAAATTTAACACATAATAAAAAATTGATGGCATGATACAATTCACATAAAAGATGACTGGCTAACCAGGGTGGCATTGCAAAATTCACATATATGATGCCTGGCTAGACAAGATGGCATTGCATGATTCACATATACGATAAAGAAACTAAACAGATGGTATTGACACAAAGCATGTCTAAACTAAGCAGATGACATCTTTAATGTATACAGTAAGCAATGCAAGGCACCATATGCATGATATTACCAACATCAGCATGCCAAGTTAGAGCAAAGACCTCATGGGGTAAATAGGAGTGGTCTTCTCCTTCTGAATCCCCCTCAGAACAGTTATCTTCCTCTTGATTATGATCCGAAATGGGTGGAGGGGGGCTGCCTTTGCACCCACCATGGAACGACGTCTGCATGAAATGTTATTGCCACACAAGGCTCGTCCCTTTTGCTCTACATGATCAGTTCCATTGTGTACAATAACTGGCATGCATAGGAATAAAACATAGTGAGATTATGTAAGGAGTGCATGCACAAATCCAGAGTGATGGTAGCAAACCGTGGATAGACCCAAAACCAATGATAGCAGGCAGATAAGAGCTTTGGTTAAAAAATACAGATAATGGCTCCTTTAATGTTTGTTTGCACCCAACATGAAACTCATAGTAGACATCGGAGATTAACCAAATAGTAGACATTTAGTACTGATTGCTTCCCCAATATGTACCCCACAACCATTTAAATACTCAAGTTTCAGCATTAGTTTGGACCTGACTTGGAGTCTAATAGGTGAACACGATGATAATGTAGCATGTCATCATATTAAGCGACGCATAATGTAAGCAGACACGAAAGAGTGCGACCTCTCTTGCGGACCCGTGTAGTCCTCAAGGTCATCTACTCAGTTGATGATGGTAATGCAGTTGTCCTGGCTGTCGGCGGCGGGGAAGAAGATCTGAGGCGGCGAAAGACAGTCTGGAGAGCGGATCCCTGCTGTGGTGAACCCTTCCATTGTTGGAGCAGCTAAGCTGGGGTGGAACACAGCGCCGCAGGAGCAGGACAAACCACACAAGGTTTTCTTTGACACATATCTATAGCAGAAGTAATTGAGTAAGGGCTTGTTTGAATTTGAGGATTCTAACAATGCAGGGATAGAAAATAGACAGGAATAGGATAGGAATGCACGTGCAAAATAGAGAATTTAAAAACACAGGATTTCTGCCAATCTGGGTGTTTGATTCACAACAATTGGAAGATCACAGGATGCAAAAAAGCATGGTGAGATTAAGTCAAACCACAAGAAAATGTACGGTTATAATGCTATTATGCTACTATCTCTTAGTCTTGTGCTTGATGAATAGGAATATGAAAAGGAGGAGAAGTGGAAATTAGAATTCCTACGGTTTTTCTTTTAAGGAGACACTAAAGTAACAAATCCTACAGTTTTCCTTTGCTCCATTCCTTTGCACCAAATTCATGAAAAGTAGTACCATAGGAAACTTTCCAATTCCTATGTTTTTCATTCAGTTTTCCTTTCAAGCACTGGCGATTCTAGTAGGCAGGCTTGAGCAAGGAAAATCCTACACTAAAAAAATGTTTTTGTGCTGGACCCAGGCCACTGCCATACTAGCTCAACTCCCAAGCCCATCGACAAATGCACAGCTCAAACGCACAGAGATAAATAATGATGGCGTTCAAGAGAGTCCATCACGGATAGCTAAGTTTCCCAATACCTCACTGCTTGTCATATAGTAGGATAAAATAATCGTATTTCCCGTTACTATGAGTACTCAGTGGACAATATATACAACATGCAGAGTCAAAAAGAGATGCAACAAGTGTACAACCTCTTTGGCGAAGCCATGTCGATCTCAGTGTGATTGGGTTGGCCGGTGAGGATGCTCCGGCTGACTTTGCTGTCGGAGGAGGGGAAGAAGATCTTAGGCGTCTAGAGATGGAGCCCGAGGTACTGCTCCGCTGTGATGGAGGGTTTCGTCGTTGGAGCAGCTCCGGTGAGTTGTACGACGTCGAGGCTGAAGTAGGACAAGAGAGACAACGAACAACGTTAAGCTGAGTGGAATTCTAATAGCATCTCCAATACATGACGTAAAATACATAACCACAAAGTGCTAGATGTAAAATACATCAGCTGCTCATCTCTGAACTTAACTGTCGAAACTGAACTTAACTGTCAAAACTGAACTTAACTGTCGAAACTGAACCTAACTATTGAAACTGAATTTTGTTGTCGAAACTGAACGCACTAGCAAGGTGAGGCTACACGTCGGTTGACAGTCTTTTTCATCTCTGGTCAGTCGAATTTGCAGCCGTTGGATACGAAATCAAGGGCCTGCGGTTCATCTTCAACCTCCACCCCCTTGAGCCGCCAGCCACCACCGGCCAAACAGCAGCCCCCCGCTGCCCGCGGCCGGCGGTGCACCGCCCCGCCCACCCCGAAAACACTCCCCACCGCCGGTTCACCGCTGCCTCGGCCATCCCTCTAGGCCCCCCTGTGCCGAGCTTTTTCTCCGGCGATCCCCACGCTACCGCCCCGCCAACGCCCCGCCACCGCCGGTGACCACCGCCCCCATCCTGAACCCTAAGATAGATAGTGGGGTACCTCTCCAGCGAGCCCACCCCTTGAAAATCGACTGACCCAAAAGTCGATTCAGTCGACTGAAGTGTAGCCAAATCGGAGCAGCATCGCAAGCAAGAGCAAGAGCGAGAGCAGCAGTGCAAGCAAGAGCAATAGAAAGAGCAGACCAGGTTGGGGACCGAGAGCAAGAGCAGAGCGGCAGTGCGAGTGAGAGCTAAAGCAGCAGCAGCTCCTACTGATTTGGACGTCGCTGCCGAGGGAGCGACGCCATGGAGGAAGTGGCCGGCGACGCCACCGTGGATGGAGCCGCGCCGTGTCGGCTCGGGACCGAGCGCCAGCATCACCATGAGATCGAATCAAGAAGAAAATGCGCCGATTAGTGTACAACCTCTTTGGTGGCGACGATTAGGCCGCAGCTTCATCCGAGGAAACGGTGATGATGATGCTCTTCCGATGGTGCAGGTGAAGACGGCGGTGTGGGAATGGAGGTGGCGCAAAAGACGAGGGGAACGTCGGGGCAGCTCCTTGGAGGTGGAGGATGGGGTGGCTGAACCGGCGGGACAATGAGATCGATGGCGGATCCTCATCTGGTATGGTGGATGAGGGACGTCGAGGTGTTGCTGTGGACGATGTCGTCGGGGAAGAGGCTCCGGGTGGGTGGCGGACAGAGCAGGGTGTGGGGTTTCGTCGCGGGTTTTCGCGGCCTCGGTGTATGAATGGGTGGGCGGATGGGATGGCAGTGGGGAACCATGGCTTAGAGATGCGCTTGTCTGAAATGTGGGGTAAGTTACGAAAGTACCCCCCACCGATTTGAGGCGGTTCTTTCGGTTCAGGTGTACCACGGGCATTTCACGTGTCGGGATTTCACAGGAGGAGGGAGTTTTCGTGCGCGTTGTAATTTCGGAGTAGCAAGGCGCGGGTTGAGATGGAGAGAGTTGTCGGAGCACAACCAGACAAAGATATATCTTAAATATTTCGGGCTAACAAGGCACGGGTTGAAGAGGCGGGAGTTTCGCAACACAATAGACAGAGACGCTAGCTTCAATTTTCGGCATAACAAGGCGCGGCTTGAAATTTCGGAAGAACAAGCTTAACGTGTACCCAAAAAAAAAGACAATTTGCACCTCAACACGCACAACACACACACAAACACCATTTAGACTAGAGTAAGGTACACGTGCATTGCACGTATGAGATTTGGCAACCAAATTATGAATAAATACCACATTATAGCATGCAAGCTTTGAATCATATATGCATGATGTAGATGTTCGTTTAATTCTTATAGTTCATTTCATTCAAAATCATCTAGTTTTTATAAGAAAGCTAATCTATTTTAAGATTCATGGAATTGTGCGTTGTAAGACATAAAGTAAAAACAAATAATGGCAAATCATGTAGAAAAACATTTGGGCAATTTTGATACGGAAGATTCTAGAAGAAATAAGAAGTGCTTGTGTTTTGATGTTTGTGCATTATGCTTAAGTTCAACCATGGAGTCTTCTAGATTATACATGTGGCGAAATCTGGTGGAATCTAGATGATATCCAACAGCCAATAGTGCTCAAATTTGCAATCTTTGGACCATCGGATTCGCCTCATCCAATGACCATCTATCAAAGTTGAAGTTACCCGCACACAATATAAAAATATATATAATATAATATATATATATAGGGGTATAGATATAGATATGTGATGCGAAAGCCGCCCATCATATCCAATTAGAATAGAGTGTCCATGCACGGATGCGGCGTGGGCAAATGATGTCTGCCATTGGTATCTCAAATTCAAATCAGTCTGACCTTGTTCAACGTGTATACATTACAACATGCTTGTTTCCAAACCACACCGCACAGATCTCCGTTATATTCATGCATGCATGGGTTTCAAACATCAGGATCTCTTATTCAAATATTTGAATTCAACTTTACATTGATTATGATCTTACCTATTCTTTTACACCCACACAATAGTCTTCTCTTTATAATTGTACCACTAACTTTCTCTCGTGCATGCATGCACACACACTACCAGTCGGCATTATCTATCGCACGCATGCAATCTTTTTCTTCAGGTCGGTCTCCCATGAAGGCACACACCCACACACATCCCCCTCTCCATCATACTGGGCATTCTTTATCTCTCACACGTGCATGCGCAATGATCGATGTTCCTCTATGTATGTGTGTATATAGCTAGGTCTTTCATAGTTTTCCACACAACCCGATCAATCCATATATCCAGTGAGGTCTCACCCTCTTTCCCACGTCCACATTGATCAATCTATACCTCTATATATAGGATTAACATAAATAGCTAATACACCCACATTAATTATATATCCAACGTCTCCCTCTCATCATCCATGCCTTCCGCTTCATCTCTCAGACGCGTGCACAATGGCGAAGACAAGGGGCAGTAAGGGCCCTGCCCCCCTAACATCACTATATATCGAGGCTAATATGAATGTGATCATGGGACAATTGCTGCTAAAAAGGTTTAATTTCATGAATTGACCCTCCTCGTAAAGGATTAGGAATGCTTGGCCCCCTAGCTCATTTATTTTTCATGGCTCCGCCACTGCGTGCAACAGCACACGTGTTCGCCCCCTCTGTCTAAATATCGATATCGCACTTGTGCATTCCTTCATAGTCTCCCTCCACTTGGCCCCTCGCACCATCTTCTAGCCCCCCACCGGATTTTGCCACATGTACAATCTAGCATACTCCATGGTTGAACTTAAGCATAATGCACAAACCTCAAAACAACAGTGGTTCTCTTTTGTTCTAGAATCTTCCGTATCATAACTGCCCAAACTTTTTTCCTAGTTGAATTGCCATTATTTGTTTTTACTTTATGCTTTACAATGCACAATTCCATGAATCATAAAAAAGATTAAGGGCTTCTTTGATTCAAAGGATTCTCAAAGGAATTTTGGAGGATTCTAATCATTAGGAATTTTTCCTATCTTGGTTGTTTGATTCGTAGGATTGTAAACCATAGGAATTTTTCCATATGATTCATTTGCACTAGATTTCATAGGAAACATCCCATCCACTCAAACCTCTTTGAAAGAATTCAGCATTTTTTCTATGCACAATCAAACACTCGTACAATCCTATAGGATTCAAGACGACATTCCACTATAATCCCATGTTTTCCTATTCACGCATTCTTAGCTTTTTTTATAAAAACTAATTGATTTTGAATGAGATGAATTATAAGAATTAAACGAAGGGCTACATCACGCATATATGACTCAGAGCTTACATGCTATAGTGTGGTATTTATTCATAATTTGGTTGCAAAATCTGATGCGTGCAATGCACGTGTACCTTACTAGTACTTCGAGTATGTGCAAAACACGTAAATAGAATACCAATGGCATGCTATACAATGTCTCTCTTACAGTTCATGAAGCCACGTGGCACATGTGGAGGCGTTGTCGCGACCTCCTTGTGTGGATTGATCACAGTGACGTGCTGCTAGTTCTAGAAGAATGTACTCGTCCTCCCTGAGCCATACTGGCGGTACATGCATGAAGCGAAGATGTGCACGTACGCCACGCACGCACTCATTCCCTCGCACGCACGCGCGGCTACACGGGCGGATGCAATTTTGTACCAAGATCCACCCCATGTGATAATTTGACGCGTGTAAAGTCGTTCACTTCATTGATGGTGAATTAATACAACGCATGCAAATTGAGTGGACGTGAGGGCAGAAGAAAGACATTATTACTCCGCTGCGCGCATGCGAGTAGTTAAATCGTGGGTTGCTAGTAGTACTTCCGTTGGTCTCCTTCGTGTTTTGTGCCAATTTTTGACAGTAACATAATATTTACGTATTTGAGCAGTGTAGTACTTGAAATTTATGTTCCGCTAAACTCATCGAGAGCCGTTTCGGGCCTCGAAACCAAAACCATCAATTAATCTTTACCTTGTTCCCATCATATTCGAAAGCCTGCTCACACCTACTAGTATGTACCAAACCTGAACGTGTTCCCACTATGCAGGTATTGGTACTACTAGTGCTAGTACTTAGGTTATAAAAAAGGGAACTACCTAACCGAAAATTACTCTACCTTTCCTCCTCATAAGTGCTTCTTCTTTGTCCGTCGTTGCCATGGCCGGTGAGCAGAGCTCTAGGTCGAGAACTACTTGTAACAAGGGAGCGACAACCAAGGCTGCAGAAAAAAAAGAGGGCTCGCCGCCACGCAGAGACCTCGAAAGATCTCTCACGGGCAGGCGATGGCTCCCAGGAGCGCCCTAGCGGCGGAGGCGAACATGCCGAGCCGGCAGAGCTGGAGTCATTATCCCTCAACGGCATGCCCGATCAGCTCAATAAGCACCTCAATAAGCAGAAGGAGGTCATCCAAGGCTTGACGGAGTTGCTGAAGGAGGGCCTCAACGACATGCCCGCTGAGCTCAGTCAGCAGGGGGAGTTGACCGCCGGCTTGGTGATGCTGCTGAAGAAGAGCATTGCCTCGGAGAAGAAGGCGACCGGCGAAATCCTACGACTTCAGGAGGACAAGGTGAAGCTCTACCACGATATCGACCTGTTGAAGGAGAAGAACGACGGCTGGAAGAAGTTGCATGAGAATAGTAGTTCCTCGATGAAGATGCTGCAAGCCCTCGTCATGGAACAAAAGGAGGAGTTGGGGAAGCTCTGCATCGAGCACCCAGCTGCTATCAAGGTACATAATGCGGCCGTGGAACAGATGATGAAGGCTCGCGTCGAGAAATCCCGCGTCATGGACAGAATGAAGAAGATGGCGGAGGAGACACGCAAGGAGATGGAGGTCGTGGAGGCGATGAAGAAGCAGTTATGACTCTGCGGCGAATTAGATCATTTGGGGTGATAATCTTCCTTCTTATTTTGCTGCTGTGTTTCATCTTTTGCTTCGGGTGTTTCGCCGCACGTGTCATGTTCTCTGCGAGGCATGAATAGAACAATGGTTTTTGTTTTTTGAGGGAATGAATAGAACAATGCTAACAATGAGATGACTAGCAAATTAGATCATTTTTTATCGCCATATGGCACTGGGCTCCTGTGTTTCGTGCTCCTCCGTCGCAGTACTACTCCAGTGGAAAACTTAAGTATACCGCACGGTTCTTTGCTCCTCCTTGATCAGGTCATCGGCTCATTTATACGAGCAGTCAAATCACTAGGCCCCGCCTTCCAGCAGTAATGATTCGTAAAATCACAAAGGCCCTCACCTCTCGTGAAACCGACCAAGCTAGACTACCCCGCCCTCTAGCCTTTAAAAAATGTATACTTTTGTACAACAGTAGTATCGATGGATTGCGCCATGGAGCAAAACTTGAAAAAAAAAGGTGGTACATATAGAGAGCGTTCGTCGCCAAATTATGCATATAGTACTATTAAAAAGGCTAGTCACAATAATGGTGTCCAGCACAACCCACCCCTCAAATAAAACTAAGCACCCTGGAATTCTTTGACAAAACTAAGCACCCTGAAATTCTTTGACAACTAAACTGCTGGCTATATGATGTTGGCCATATATATTGTACGTATATAATGTGAAGAAATGAGTGGTAGTACTATACCAACTAAAAGATGAAATGTAAGAAATACTAGTATGTACTTACTAAAGAGTTAAAGTAACAAGAAGAAACATAACATAGTTCTGCTGGGGGCTCAGCACAACACACCCCTCAAATTAAGTTATGCACACCTGAAATTAAACTTTGCAACTATTTCGGTAGACACTGCATTAGAACCACCATGAGCAACGACACTGCCACCTTACTCGGAGTCCTCGTCCACGTCCTCGACTTCGTCCTTGTCCCTCTTCCTCTTGGCCGATACTTCTTTGCTTGAACCGCCAACTTGGCTGTTGCTCTTCATCCAACCCTTGTAGATATTGAAACAAAGGTAGCCATCCATTGCAGCATACTAGATGTGGTCTATATCTAGTACATTCCGCTGCCATGCATGATGATGAAACATGTATGGAGGTTTCTCCATTTTACCATACGAAGGATGAACCATGGCTCCTGCCAGGGTCAGCATTGAAGGCTGGCGAGAGGACACCAGCCGATTCTTTTGGAGGTCGAGGGTGTTGCCTACAACGAGGCCTATCCGACACAGGACTTCTTTGTCATTACCAAAGTCTACAGTAACGAATTTGACTAGGTTGCTCTCAAGGAAGTCCTTAAAATCCTGGCACTCAACGTCGGCATGGCATATGTGGTAGACCAAGCATAAGTCATGCACGCAAACCTGGATCACGGCGGGCTTCTTCCTCTCTTCGTCCTTTAGATCATTCTCTCGTCCCACGACTGTGGTGTACTCAACATCTAGCCCAGTGACCCACTCATCATCTGAGTCTTCGAACATGCGTCTGAAGCGAGAAAGGCATCCTTTCACCGTCGCGGAAGAACGGGTGTAGATGACGTCGAACTCATCACCGGTGATGGTTCTAACCTTGTACTCACCGCCGATCGGGGAGATTTGGGACGCCATGGATTTGGGAGGAGGGTTAGGAGTAGTGGAACTACCGCAATGTACTAATGTTAATGGAAGGGACGACTAGGAGCGAACCGCCGTAATATTAAAGGATGTGCGGGGACGAGTAGGTGCGAACTGCCAGCGTGCGAACGACAGGGTAGTGGCTTTCCATTCTCCCATGATACGGGCTTCCGAGAGCCCTTGGATCGGAGATCGAACGGTTGCATGGCGTGATTCTAGACCTATGGGTGAATATCCTATCCTGGAGGGTTGTTCTGCAAATTTTCAGCAACTTAGGATGCGACCGTTTGATCTCAGATCCAAGGGCTGCCAGCAGCCCGTATCATGGTCGCGCCTACCACGACCGTCGCGTCGCTCGCGTGGTCGCGCCCTTGGAGATTTAACACGGTGCGTTAGGCTATCTGATGTTGGCATGTCATATATAGTCATCACTTAGTCACTCATACTACAACAAGGTTGGCTATAAGGTCGGCTATAAGTGTATTTATTTTTTTACTCCTCTCTATCTCTTTCTTTGTACTCCCTCCGTCCCATAATATAAGAACGTTTTTGACACTAGCTAGTGTAGTGTCAAAAACGTTCTTATATAATGGGACACATGGAGTACTAGTATTTATTGCATTTGCCAAGGAGTGACCTCTTCCAATGAAATGGTGTTGCTAAGTTTGCTTAATTTGATTAGATATAGACTCAAAATTGTCTTTTCACCTAGGTACACGCGCTTAGCACCATTTCTTCCTTGGGTCACCAAACTAGTCTCTCTCTTCTTGATTAACTTGCCACATCAGACTTTATGCCTATGTGGCAAGCTTAAGCACCTGTAGGAGCAAGTAAGTACAATAGTGCACTTTACATGGCATTTTTGCATATGTGGAGGAAAGAGAGGCAAGGAAAAAGTGGAGAAGTGGGCTCTCATGCAAGAGCCAGCCTCTACTACATGGTGGAGCATTGGGAGAGGCACCTGTATGGAGGTGGTCAGGAATCGGGAGACTCACGCCAGTCGTAGCGTCGCAGTTAAAATGATAATGGCAAGTCAAATCACGGGGCCCCACCCGTCCAACAGTAACTCGATGTCAAATCACATAGCCCTACGTTTGCAGCAGCCTACTCCCTCGTCTTCTTGCATCTCTGTCGAATCGACTAGGCGGAACTGTCCTGCCGCCTACCGGGCAGGAAAAGACCCGCCCTCGACTTTTAAATAGTATACAAATACTAATTTTGTATCCATGGATTGCGCCCGTGCCATGGAGCAAAGCGTCTAGAAAATAGCGGTACACATGTACGGAGTATACAGCACGCCCTCGCGTTCGTGTCGCACCCCAGGCGGTCGGTCGGTCTGGCACGCTGCTCTCCGAATGGAACGCGCGTCATATTGCATTCGCACACACACGTGGGATGGCAATTGAGAACCGACCATAGGCACACTCCCCGGCCCCGCAAGTCGGGTGACTTAATAGAAGAGGGAGACGAGCGATAGTACTAGAGAACTGTTGTACTAGGTTGGTGCCTGGACGATCCCTGCAAGACACGGAAGATCAATTCGTCCATGCATGTGACCAGACTCCAGTAGACACGCCTGGATTGGCTATCGTCTACATATCGTGCAAGCTGTGTTGTACATGGCTGTAGTTGTGGTGAGAAATCTAAAAAAAGGTTTCTTGTCATCTCGCAAAATTATGTGTCATGTGCTTCGGATCACTGCGAGGGTTAAACAGCGACAACTCTGAGTCGGGCTAGTCATTGGGGGCACATGCAGGAACAGTGACTACTGGGCTGCCATCTAGGTCAAGCCGGCTATGTTAATTAGGACATCTATCGACGGACCCCTTTTCTACGAGTTTATTTTTAATTTGAGCTTTGTTCCTCGTCTAGTTTGTCCGTTGGGATTCATGTTGTCTCCTTTGGGCAGTGAGGTTATGATTTCTTGTCATGTGGCATTTTTTTGTGTTATATGTTATAATCCGGCGATTAGATCAAAATGACGACAACTGCGCCTCCGAGCCACGTGCATGAAGACTTCTCGACAGTCATTGACGAGGTCAAGCCGGCTCTGGTAGACAAAATAAAACTAAGTACTACTCCACTATATAGGCAGGAGCCTCCGTGCTTCCTTGCTAGTGTTGATCTCTTCACACTGTCTCGGCCTCTCCAGATCTAACCACGACAGCGGTGGCCACTCTCTCTCTCTCTCTTTCTTTGCTCACCGCTGGTCACAGATCCAACCGAATCCTCTTCGCCGGGGAAGGTGAGAAGGTGCAACGTTCATGCAGTCGTCCTCGGCGACAGCTCTTACCCACTGCTGGGCGCGTCCCGATCAGCCTGCTTTGCCGTTCTCTCCCAAGCACCGCTGGCGAGGGAGGCCCTCCGACCCCTTATTCCTTGCTGCCGTAGTGTGGGCAGATCCGGCCTCCCGCCACCCACCTAGCGACATCCCGGCGACCATCAGGTATAACTTCCTTCGAAACCGGCCTTGCTCTACTTTCCGAGCTCTTGACGTCGCTGCATTTGTAACTTTTACTATTTCTCAGGCCCCCTCGTAGATAGGATCGATCGGCTGTTCGAAAACCACCTAATTTTTTTATGTTTAAGAGGTAAAACTAGTTCATGCACTCAAATCTTGTACTACTTGGTTCAAACAAGGAAGAAAGGGGGTGGGGGTGGGGGAGGATTTGTTACCTGAATCTAGGACTTGGTCTAAAGAGGAAATAATGGGGGCGAAAAGTAGCAGAGACTGGCTATCCAACTGGTCTCTAGGTCTAATAGGGAAATAAAGGGAAATGCAGTACAAACTCAATATAAACCTGATCTATTGGTTGAAAAAGGAAAGAAAGTGGGGACTGGGGGACAAGTCAACAGAGTAAGTCCAGCACTAGATTTGCTAGCCTCACACAGTATAAGGTGGCTATACCGAACAAAAATGGGACCAACCCAGATATCATGTTCTGATGTTTGTTGCCCCGAGCCACTCTTATGTAATGCCACTGGTAAAATGTAGTAGTCGCACTGTTAAAAGTAAGGACACGTTAAACCAATGTTGTTTTCAATTTAATGCCTCCAGTAATATGAATCAATGGCACTTCTTTACATGTCCTGCTAAAATTTCCCATTAATATAAGTTGGTTCTTTTCGTTAGAAATGCAACTGTCCTGGTCCGCCTACTCTCCCGTGCCCAAAGTAATGTCGTATTTAACGATTATCATAGTTAATCCTAATTCCCACACTAATATCTAGCAATGCCACTACTTTAGAAATTGCTACTGTCCTTGAAGGATTGCCATTCAGATAAGGAACATGCTTCTTTTCATTTGATGCATGTTTCATCACTTGTTGGTCACCCTCCTTTCCACCTTTTTTGTGCAAACAGAGATATACATTTCACGCTCGATCTTAGTTGAACTGCACAAATGATATCCAAATTATAGTTGAGCATTCCAGGAGCTTCACAACCAATCTTGATGTTGCTCAATTTTATTGCAACTAATGAAGAAGAAGCTCTGTGGGTTTCGTTTTCTGATGGAAATGGAACTAGGGCTGGAGCCCTTTTCTTAAATTTTTTTGAAGAAGAAGCTGCTAGCTCACGGGACATTGCTTCATTTTAGGTGAACTGCACCAAAAGGTCCCATGAATTGAATCATCCATGTTGGTGACTGAAAGAGCCAGCTTCAGCATCCCAGTCTAAGCACCCCCGGCCTCCATCCTTGCCATGCACGGTACACCTCGTTTGCCACCTGCTCGACCCTAGTGTCACTGATAAAATGAAGTAATAATACAGTTAAAATAGAGTGAGTGTCATCTCTATCATTTCATTTCCAATGTAGATAAAGAAAGTGCTTCTCTTTGTTAAAGTATGTTTCATCAACTAGTCCCATTGTTAATGTTTAAGTGTTTCTGCAAACTGGGGTGCTTAATTTTAGTTGATATGTACAAAAATGGAGATTTGAATGTCTCAAGGCACCTCCTTGTACTACTGTTGTACAATGATGTTCATCACTAGCAGAAGGTGTATTTGGGAGACTTGGGACGATGTCCAGTATGAGGCGTACCGTATGAGGCGTCGCAGGGCCCATCTCGCCCTCGCAGCATGGCATACTATGATACTATTCCAATATTTTATTCTATTTATGTTGTGTGTTTCATCAACTAGTACCACTATAATGTAATCACGCTTTTTCATTATCTGTGCAAACAGGGTTATTCAGCTGCATTTTGGTGGAACTGCACAAACGTACATATGGAACCGGCATATATGCAGAGTACGAGGTGTGCCAAGTAAAAAATTACCGACACCAACCATGTTGCATGCATGCATTGGCATCCACCACCACCAGTGGGATGTGTGGCGCTCTCTGTGGACGGATCTTTCTCGGCAGCAAATCCTCTAACCAAATACTAGTAGCTTATATTGGCCATTTTCTAGGGAGTACTCTTTTCTGAAAGAAGCACCAATCTATTTCTCTTTATTTGTACACTGTGTCACAACTTTGACCCAAAGGTCCAGAGCTATTTTAGGGTGATTGGCGTAGTACTCGGAGACTGATTGTAAGCATGATTTTTCATTAGCTGTCACACTGATTGTAAGCATGAGCAGGTGGAAGACTAGGTTAGTGCGAAGCTTACCATAAACCCTACCGCCACCGTTGAAACGAGGTGAGCATCGAGGGAACCGTGGAGAACGGCGGGGAAGCGACATCACGCCATCTGGCCTCCTCTTGCGGTGGGAGAACGAATACTCCTGTGGCTCCGGCTGGCTCTGCACCCTCACGAACGGCACACCATACTCAATCGATTCGTTACCCTCTGGGTACTCGACCTTCGACCTATACGCCCACCACCTCCGCCTGACTGTCGCCTTGGGTGAATCTGTCTGCTCCATCGCCCATAGGAGATACTCGATGAACTCGGAGGACTGTGGCATGACTGCCGCCGAGGAGTACATGTACATCGCCGCCCTCATCGCCGCCGTCTCGCTCTTTCGCATACATTTCCACATGGCCCGCACCATCCTCGAAATCTCCCACTCATTGTCAAACCAACTAAGGATCTCCTTCAACCTGGCTAACTTTGCCTGGTCGCTGCTGCATCCTCTCCATAGATGTCGTTCTGAGTGGTCCGGTGCTAGCTTTGGAAGATGGGAGGAGAGACGATGGTCTTGCAATAGAGAAGAGGGAGAGGAGAGGAGGTGGTTTTGGAATGGAGATGATGGATAGGAGAGGGGGTGGTTTTGCACTGGAGAGAAGATCAGAAGAGGGAGAGGCGAGATGGTGGTTTTGGAATGGAGATGATGGAGAGGAGAGGAGGTGGTTTTGGAATGGAGATGATGGAGAGGAGAGGAGGTAGTTTTGCAATGGAGAAGATCAGAAGAGGGAGAGGCGAGACGGTGGTTTTGGAATGGAGATGATGGAGAGGATATGAGGTGGTTTTGCAATGGAGAAGAGGGAGAGGAGAGTACGGCAGCGATTTAGGATAGGGCGAGAGGGCCGGCGCGCTATGACTGGATCAAAATCAAAATCAATTTACCCTTCAACTAAGAAAGCGACCCCACATTAACTAGTCTCCCTTTTATGGGTCATAATTGACCAAGATTTTCGCACATAAAATATATGTTATACGTTGCAAAAATAATATAATTTGAAAGTACATTCAGATACGAACCAAACGATACAATTTTTGGTGACATGCATTCACATTTTGCTTGTCACATACAGTACGTGGTCAAACTTTGACCCAAAATACGCAAAACAACAAAAAAATACTTCCAAGACCAGCACCACTCTTCCGCTCTTCTCCTCTTAAACCACCGCCGCTCCTCTCCCGTTCCAGTCCAAAACCAGCGTCGCTCCTCTCCCGTTCTAATCCAAAACCAGCGCTCCTCCTCTCCTCTTCCATTCAAAAACCACTGTCGGCGAATGAAGGTGCTATGGAGAAGTAGATCGATGGAGGAGTACAGCCGATACGTGAGGATCACAGACGGCGACCCTGTGAAGCTAGCTAGGATGTTGGAGAGACAGTCTTGGTTTGACAACAAGGACCAACTAGCGGCGACAGCGACATCCATGGCCAAATATCTGCAACAGAGCGAAAAGGCGGCGATACTCCCGGAGGGAGTCGCGCCGGAGTACATAGAGTTGCTCCTTTGGGCCATGGAGCAAACAGATTCACCGAATCCGATCGTGAGGGAGCGGTGGTGGGAGTATTGATCCCAGATGGAGCATCCACCAGAGATTGAAGGATCGAGCATCTACAGGGTGCTGTTTGTGAGGGTGTCCTGCCAGAGCGAGATCGTGGAGTCTTCATAGACCGAACCCAAATGCAAGAGGAGAAAAGCAGTTGGCCCGACGATGCTTCCCCGCCATCGTATCCCTCGCCGTTCACGTCGTCTCACGGGGCGGCTGTCTGCCACCGAGGAATAGGAGGGGGCTGCCCCCCACCCCCCAGCCCAATAGTCGGGCAGGTTGTGAATTGTCAGGAGGAGCTTAGGGTTGTCAGCATTTGCAGGTTGTAAATTGTGTGTTGTGTTGTGTATTTTGAGAGTACTTTCAGATATGAATGTCTTTTGAATTTCAGATTTGCAGTATTGAGCATATGAAGAATTTTATGAATTCTAGAGATCTATTTTTAGCACTTAAAAAATGTAGTTTCATAGGAGTATAAAAGTGCAGACGAGAAGAAACTACAAGTTTCAGTTTCAGATAAGAAACTGCAAGTTCAGTTTCAGATAAGAAACTGCAACTTTCAGAGGCAGAGAATTTATATTAACACGGCTTTTCAAACAGGGTTAACATCATGTTGGAAGTTTTATTCATAGTCGAAAATGGAACTACCAGCTAGTTAACATCATGCTGATCAACATTCATGCATAGCACATCTTCATATGATGCACAGCCCTTTTTTATTTTTTGATAACATTGCTGGCCCAACCCAACATTATAATTAGAATCAGCCCAGCAAAATCGTGTATCTAGATAAAGTGCAAATGGCCTGTAATTTTTTAGGAACTAAAATAAATGGGCCACATGGATGCTACATTAGTTGTTCACCCAACCCAGCTAATGGTTGTAATTCAAAAAAAAGATCAAATTGACTGTAAATTCTACCGTGCAAAAAAAGACTGTAAATTCTGAAAAGATGGGTTGAATACGTGCCACATTTTTGGAGGCTGAAATGTGGGCCAATAGGTAGAAGCCAATGCAAGTCGTTGTCAATTTAGTCAACAAATGATTCTGACATGTTAGCCATTGGATTTACGTCTCTACACCTCGTACACCTCGTACACTAGAACCAGTTAACCCTCGTACACCTCTCCGTCTGCGACTCTACTCCCGCGTCTTCCCATCTCCGGCTCGTTGCTGTTTGGGGCCTCGCCGTCGTCCACCACCTTGGATGCGCTCAGCGCGGTCTGGTTAACGTGGTCAACGAACGACACCATCGGAAGTAGACTGTGCGTGGAGAGGCTGACAGCTGGGTCCACGGCCACACACAAGGAAATGCCTCCTTTATACAAGCAAAATAATGATTCCTCCACCTGACATCTGGGACCCACCGGAAGGGACTCTGTATTTCGCGAAAAAACGTGCCCCCCCCCGCTGGCTTGTCGGACCCACCAGCTATCTTCGCACGCAATTAAGTGCCTGCTTATTATGCACAAAAAAATGAATACTCCCCCTGCCAGCTTGTAACACCCACGACGCGGCTATATCTCCCACGTGTCGAAGCATGACTTAGAGGCATAACCGCATGGTGGTTTTGTCACAAGAAGGGTCATCTTCACACAATCCCATGTAATGAACAAGAATGGGATAAAGAGAGTTGGCTTACAATCGCCACTTCACACAATACATAATTAAGATCATACATCATTCAAAATTCACTCATAGACCGACTATGGTCAAATCCAAATAAAAAGAAGACAACCCCAAATGCTAGATCCCCGATCATCCCGACTGGGCTCTGCTACTCATCATCTAGAAAAGAAACATAGTAACGACCAAGGTCCTCATCAAACTCCCACTTCAGCTCAGTTGCGCCACTTGCGCTGGTATCCTTGGTACCTGCATCTGTTTTGGTAGAATCTGTGAGTCACGAGGACTCAGCAATCTCACACCCGCGAGATCAAGACTATTTAAGCTTGTAGGTAGGAAAGGGGTAACAAGGTGGAGCTACAACAAGCACTAAGCATATATGGTGGCTAACATACACAAGTGAGAGCGAGAAGAGAAGCAACGCATCGGTCGAGAAGCTAGAAGTGATCAAGAAGTGATCCTGAAACTACTTATGTTCATACATAACCCAAACCGTGTTCACTTCCTGGACTCCGCCGAGGAGAGACCATCATGGCTACACACACGGTTGATGCATTTTAATGAAGTCAAGTGTCAAGTTATCTACAACCGGACATTAACAAATTCCCATCTGCCTCATGACCGCGGGCATGGCTTTCGAAAGATAATATACCCAGCAGGGGTGTCCCAACTTAGCCCATCATTAGCTCTCACGGTCAATGAAGGATATACCTTCTCCTGGGAAGACCCAATTAGTCTCGGAATCCTGGTTCGCAAGACATTTCGACAATGGTAAAACAAGACCAGCAAAGCCGCCCGATGTGCCGACAAATCCCGATAGGAGTCGCACATATCTCGTTCTCAGGGCACACTGGATAGATCAGCCTACAAGTAAAACCAGCCCTCGAGTTACCCCATGGTGGCCCTACAGTCTGCCCGTTTCAGACCAACACTCGAAGGAGCACTGGCCCGGGGAGGGGGGGCGGTTAAAATAAAGATGACCCTCGGGCTCGCGAAAACCCAAGGGAAAAAGGCTTAGGTGGCAAATGGTAAAAGCAAGGTTGGGCCTTGTTGGAGGAGTTTTATTCAAAGCGAACTGTCAAGGGGGTCCCATAAATCACCCAACCGCATAAGGAACGTAAAATCAAGGAACATAACACCGGTATGACGGAAACTAGGGCGGCAAGAGTGGAACAAGACACCAGGCATAAGGCCGAGCCTTCCACCCTTTACCAAGTATGTAAGGTGCATTAATTAAACAGGAGATATTGTGATATCCCAAAAATATCCATGTTCCAACCAGGAACAAACTTCATCTTCACCTGCAACTAGCAACGCTATAAGAGGGGCTGAGCAAAAGCGGTGACATAGCCAAACAATAGTTTGCTAGGAAAGGATGGTTAGAGGCTTGACATGGCAATATGGGAGGCATGGAAAACAAGTGGTAGGTAGAGCTAACATAGCTATAGAGCGAGCAACTAGCAAAGCAAAGATAGAAGTGATATCGAAGGTATGGTCATCTTGCCTACAAAGTTCTCAGAAATGTCGAAGGCTTGATCCTCGTTAGCGTACTCAAAAGGTTCCTCGTGCACGTACTCGTCTCCCGGCTCTACCCAAAGCAAGAACACAAGCAATGGAAACACAATAAATCACGGTGCAAAGCACAAGCAACATGATGCAATACATGACATGATATGCGAGATGTGGTATGCAATGCATATGCGGGCTCCGGAAGGGAAAATGGTGAACAAGGCATCAACTTGGCAAACCAAGTATGCCTTTGGAAAGATGAGATGATTTCGGTTGAAATCGATATAAAGATCACTGGGAACGGATGCACGGTTTGCAAATGGCAAGCAAAACAAGAATGACACAAATCTGCGATTAACAGCACGATGCTACTTAACATGCAACAAGAAACAATGCTACAGCACCCCAACATAATAACAAAGCATATGGCAGTGATCTACAGGAGATGCTTGACGAAATAGGAACACTGAGCTACGGCTAAATTACACCATAACAGATTCAAACAAGCATGGCAGAAGTACCAAAGATATCAGCTTGGACATGGCATAAACAACATCAGGTAGCAATGTTCAGAGCAAGCAATCAACATGATACAAGAACTTATAATATCCAAACAAGACATGGAATGATTCTACTAAAAGCATAGAACAAAACTCCCTTACTGACCATGAGCCCAAACGGATCAGAAGATATGATGGCACCCATGTAAACATAGCAAGTTTCGTTAACCGATTCAGCAAACTAAGCATGGCATTGACAGAATTATGAAGGCATCTTCGCGAGCTCGATTCATTCACCACAAGTCATTGCATGAAAAGATAAGCATAGCATCAGCAAGAAGACATGATTATGAATCTAACCATGGCAAGAACAAGATCATAGCATGCAAGGATCAACTACAACAACCTTGGATAAATTGAATAACATGTAAACAATCTGCCAGGAAACAATTTATAGCAAAAGTAGAGCACGAAAATGACATGCTAGACTACTCCATAATTGCAAACAGTGGCATGGATGGATAAAGCATAACCATATGTTCTCATCATCCTTACTGAAGTATCTCAAAATAATCATGGATCTCTTTGTAGCATCAAGTTTACATGGCATAAAAATAATAGCAGAACATGGACTGAAATCAGCAACATCACGAAGCCTAGTTTGCATGCTTGTGCTAGTCACCACATTGATCACAAAAATACATGGCAAGCACCTCTGTAAAGATGGCATGGCATAGAACAAAACACATGTAGAGCTCATGGCCATAAGATGCACAAAATAAATGTAGCAAAAATGACAAATGCACACATTCTGTTAAGAATCAGGAACTAACATTATATAGTACTCTTGCATAAGACATTCAGGCATCTAGATGACCTCAAATGAACATGGCCCAATGGAACAAAATGAAGAGCACATCCTGATGAACAATTTGATATATCATGCGCATGAAACGGAGCTACGATGACGGAGTTATGATGCGATGAACAGGGCTATAAAATACTACAGACTTAGAGGATTTCGGGGTCAACCTAGGGTTTGACCCGATCTGGATCTGGATCCGGGCGCGGACGCCGAGGTACATCAGAGCAACTCACCGGAGCTGCTGGTCGGGAGGGGGCCGGAGATGAGGTCGGGGAGGCGGCCGGGGTCGAGGCCGGCCAGATCCAGCGGAGGCCGGCGCGGCGGCGACGGCGAACGGGGGCGGCGGGGAGGCTCGGGGCGGCGGAGATCCGGCGCGGCGGCGCGGGGCCGAGTGG
>NC_057795.1:453857154-453866622 GCF_018294505.1 Triticum aestivum | reverse complement strand
GGGGCGGCGCGCGGGCCTTGGGGGCCGGCTGCGGGCTCGGCGGGCTGGGACGGCGCGCAGTGGCCGGGTGCCACGTGTCACGCCCTGGTTCGTCGAGTGGCGGTGGCGCGGATGTCCGGCCCAGGACGGACACGTCCGGGGCGCGGAGGGAGGCTTGCTAGGGTTTCGGGATCCGGAAATTGGACGGGGAGGACATATTTGTAGGTAGAGGGAGCTAGGAGACTCCAAGTGGAGTGTAGTTTTCGCCCACACGATCGTGATCCGACGACGGAGAGCATGAAAGTGACTTAGATGGGTTATTTGGCTGTTTTGGAGGGGTGTTGGGCTGCAACCCAAAAGAGGCCTTTGCGGTTATGCGGTTAACCGTTGGAGTATCAAACGACCTCCAAATGGCATGAAACTTGACAGGCGGTCTACCGGTGGTATACCAAGGCCACTTGGCAAGCCTCGGTCCATTCCGAGAACGTTTAACACCCGCACACGAAAATAGACAAGAGGGGTGCGCCGGTGCATGTGGGAGTGTCGGAATGCAAAACGGACAACGGGGAAAATGCTCAGATGCATGAGACGAACACGTATGCAAATGAGATGCACATGATGACATGATATGAGATGCATGACATGAATAAAATGCAAAACAAAAGACAAAAACCCAACCACGGAGGGAATATCATAACCCATAGCCGAAAATGGCAAGAGTTGGAGTTACAAGGATGGAAAGTTACATCCGGGGTGTTACAACACTCCACCACTACGAGAGGATCTTGTCCCGAGATCTAGGACTGAAAGAACTCCGGATATTCGGAACGGAGGTGATCCTCGCGCTCCCAGGTGGCTTCTCGGTCAGAATGTTGTGACCACTTCACTTTCAGGAATTTGATAGACTTGTTGCGAGTCTTGCGCTCGGTTTCTTCAATAATAGCAACGGGGTGCTCATGATAAGAGAGATCTTCTTGGTGGTCAATATCTTCTAAGTTGATAGTGAGCTCAGGAGTCTTGAAGCACTTGCGAAGCTGTGACACGTGAAACACATCGTGCACGTTTGCAAAGTTGGACGGAAGCTCGAGTTGATAGGCGAGGTCGCCTCTTTTGCCAATGATCTTGAAAGGACCCACGTATCTAGGGGCAAGCTTCCCTTTGATACCGAAGCGATGAGTGCCTTTCATTGGCGAGACGCGGAGGTAGACATGGTCTCCGATTTCAAAAGCCACATCACGGTGCTTGTCATCATAATAGCTCTTCTGGCACGATTGCGCGGCTTTGAGATTCTCACGAATGACTTTGCACATTTCTTTGGCTTCTGTGACCAAGTCGTTGCCAAGAAGTTGGCGTTCACCTGTCTCGGACCAATTGAGAGGAGTACGACACTTTCTGCCATAGAGAATTTCAAATGGGGCCTTGCCCGAACTCGCTTGGAAGCTGTTGTTGTAGGAGAACTCGGCATATGGAAGACAATCTTCCCACTTCATACCGAAAGAGATGACACAAGCCCTGAGCATATCTTCAAGGATTTGATTGACTCACTCGACTTGGCCACTTGTTTGAGGATGGAAAGTTGTGCTGAAACGAATGTTGGTGCCCATGGCCTTCTGAAAGGAGTCCCAGAACTTAGAAGTGAAGATGCTTCCACGATCTGAAGATATCAATTGTGGAATACCGTGCAAGGAGACAATTCTGGAGGTGTATAGCTCTGCCAGCTGAGCTGCTGTAATAGATTCTTTGATAGGAAGAAAATGAGCCACTTTAGTAAGCTTGTCAATGACAACGAAGATAGCATCATTTCCATGCTTGGACTTAGGAAAACCAGTCATGAAGTCCATCTCGATGTGATCAAACTTCCATTCCGGAATAGCAAGAGATTGGAGGAGACCAGCTGGTCGTTGGTGTTCTGCTTTCACCCTTCGGCAGACATCACATTCATTCACGAATTGAGCAATTTCTCGCTTCATTCGAGTCCACCAATACGACTGTTTGAGGTCATGGTACATCTTCGTACTTCCAGGATGAATGGATAGGAGGGAATTGTGTGCCTCGTTCATGATGACTTTTCTCAGATTGCCTTTAGGAACCACAATTCGATCCTCGAAGAAAAGAGTATCTTTGTCATCCAAGCGATAGCACTTGTATTTGGGAATGCCCTTGTCAATACCACGTTTCACCTTCTTCACCATGGTATCCAGGAGTTGTGCCTCACGAATTTGATCTTCCAAAGTAGGAGAGACTATGAGGTTGGCAAGATAGCCTTGAGGAACAACTTGAAGATTCATCTTGCGGAAAGCTTCACAAAGATCCGGTTGAAATGGCTTGAGAATTAGACTGTTGCAACAAGCCTTTCTGCTCAAAGCATCTGCATTCACATTCGCCTTGCCAGGAGTATATTCAATACTCGGTTTGTACTCTTGAATCATTTGGACCCATCAAGTTTGTCTGAGGTTGAGGTTGGGGTGAGTGAAGATATACTTGAGGCTCTTGTGATCGGTAAAAATGTCCACTTGTCTTCCCAATAAGAGATGTCTCCATGTTATCAATGCATGGACAACGGCCGCCAACTCAAGATCGTGAGTGGGGTAGTTCTTTTCGTTGGGCTTCAACTGACGAGAGGTATAGGCCACAACTTTCTTCTCTTGCATTAACACAGCACCGAGACCTTGAAGAGAAGCATCACAGAATACTTCGAATGGCTTGGATTCATCAGGAGGAGTCAAGACAGGAGCTGTGACTAGCTTCTCTTTGAGGGTGTCGAAAGCAACGTCACACTTAGGCGTCCAGACATACTTGACATGCTTCTGGAGGAGGTTGGAAAGAGGCTTTGCAATCTTAGAGAAGTTCTCAATGAATCTTCGGCAATAGCTTGCAAGACCAAGAAAACTGCGGAGGTGTTTGACATTCTGAGGAGGTTCCCAATTCACAACTGTAGACACCTTCGCGGGATTAACAGCAATGCCCTTGGCGGAGATGATATGACCAAGGTAAAGAACTTCATCAAGCTAGAACTCACATTTGGAAAACTTCGCATAGAATTGATACTCTCTGAGCTTGTCGAGGACCAATCGCAAATGTTTGGCATGATCCTTCTTATTCTTGGAGAAGACCAAGATATCATCGAGATACACCAGAACGAATTCATTGGTGTAGGGGTTGAAGATAAAGTTCATCATACGAGAGAAAGTTGGAGGAGCATTGACAAGGCCGAAAGACATGACAGTATATTCATAAGAACCAAAGCTTGTTCTGAATGTTGTCTTGGGAATATCTTGTTCAGGAATGTGAATCTGATGATAACCCATACGGAGGTCAAGCTTGGAGAATACTTTAGCACCTTTGAGTTGCTTGAAAAGCTCATTGATGTTGGGAAGTGGATACTTGTTCTTGATTGTCTTCTTGTTCAATGGACGGTAATCGACGCAAAGTCGGTCCGTGCCATCCTTCTTCTGGACAAAAAGAACTCCAGAACCCCATGGAGATGAACTCGGTCTGATCAAACCCAGACGCTCTTGTTCATCGAGCTGTTTCTTCAATTCCTTCAGCTCCATAGGTCCAAGCTTGTATGGACGCTTGCAAACGGGTTCAGTTCCAGGCTCAAGATCGATAACGAACTCGACTGGCCGATGAGGAGGCATACCCGGAAGCTCTTCTGGAAAGACATCTTGGTACTCACAAACGACTGGAATTTGAGAAATAGCATCCAGCTCGCCCTTCTCATTGA
The DNA here is from genome assembly GCF_018294505.1 of Triticum aestivum. NCBI lineage: Eukaryota > Viridiplantae > Streptophyta > Magnoliopsida > Poales > Poaceae > Triticum > Triticum aestivum. The sequence goes on along the minus strand of NC_057795.1, from coordinate 453,862,916 downwards.
GAGAAAACAACCGAATGGTTTCATCACGAGTGGCATAGATGATAACATCCTCAGAAGGGTGTGTCAATTAAATCTGCCTGGCAGCACAATCAAGTTGAGCTTTGTGCTTAGAAAGCCAATCCATCCCGAGAATTATATCAATATCAGAGTCGCCAAGAACAACTGGAGAAGACAGAAATTTATAGTCTCCCATCTTGATACCGACATTTGGAACCATCAAACGAGAACTCATGTGCTTGCCCAGGGAAACAATTGCTAGAGTTCTATCCAAATATTCCAAAGTGAAAGCATTCTTGGTAAAGAACGGTGTTGACATGAAATAATGCGATGCACCGGTATCAAATAAAACTTTTCCAGGAATATCATTAACTGAGAGATTACCCATTATCACGTCAGAAGGATCCTCTGCTTGCACTGCATTCATCATGTTGAACTTTACAGACTTTGGATTATGCTTGACCACTTAATTGCTTGAAGATCTCACAGGAGGAGGAGGAGGAAGGCGCCTTTGATTGAAACACTTGTTGGCGTAGTGACCTTTCTGCTGGCACTTGTTGCAAGTCACTTCTGAGAGCGGACGATGATAAGGAGCATTTGACCTTGGAGCTTGAGGCTGAGACTTGTTCTGATACCCTGGGTTGGGTGGGTGGGAAGATCCACGACCACCTGAGTTCTTCTATTGGTAAGGCTGACAAAACGGAGGAGGAGGAAGGTATAACTTCTGCTGCTTAGCTGCCACTTGTGAGGAAGAAGAAGACTGGACTGCATCCCTGATTGTCTTCTTAGAAGCCTCACACTTGAGCTGGGCACCTTCTTGCTTGAGGGCCATATTGTAGAATTGATCAAACTGAGTAGGCTCAACAAGAACGAGAGATAACTGCAAATCCTCTCTAAGGCCACCTTTGAATTGATAGATCATACTCTTCTCATCAGGAACGTCTTGTTTAGCGAAGCGAGCAAGTTTCTGAAACTGCTTGTTGTATTCGTACACTGACATGTTGCCTTGCATGAGATTGCGGAACTCCTCATGCTTGCTCTCAACAACACTGGTAGGAATGTGGTGAGCTTTAAAGTCCCGAGAAAAGTCAGTCCAAGTAATCACTCGACCTCCTCTAGAATCCTTGTATTGCTGGAACCAATCAGCTGCTTGGTCCTTGAGCTGAAAAGAAGTGAACTTGACGTAGTCCTCAGGCCTGACATTGCTACATTCAAAATGCTTGTTGATATCCACGAGCCAATCATCGGCGTCTGTGGCCTCGGCACAGTAGCTGAAAGACTTCGGCTGATTTGCCAGGAACTGGTTGAGGGTAGGAAATTGAGGCCGATGGTTGAACTGCCCTTGATCTTGATTCCCTTTGTTTCCTTGGACTTGATTGCGCTCTTGCATGAGCTGAATCATCATCTGAGCATTGGCGTTTGTGGCTACCATCAAAGCTTGCCATGCCTCCGGAGGCGGAGGTGGAGCTGGAGGGTTCTCCTGACTCCCATCATTGCGTTCCGGATTTTGACGCGTTGGCGGAGCCATCCTGAAGAGGGTGACATCCGTTAGCATCTTGATAGACAGATAGACAAGTTGAATCAACGGATAGAAGTTGCAACATATAGTCTTCACAATAAACATTCGGACAAGGATGAACGAATGAATTCCCAAAGCTAACATCACACATCCATTAAGGTGAGAAGCCACTTGATAAGATATTGATGAATGAAATAAACAAGGTACAACTAGAACAAATAAGTGGTAAGGATTACCCAATCACAAACCAAATATCTGCAGGAAGAAATGCTAGAGCTACTTGAATCCCACCTATAAACTCCCGAAACTTTCCGGTTATGCAATCAGGTGTTGGGGATACAGGGGAAGCAATATATCTCACCCAAACTAACAATCCCTACATCCAGCTGTATCCATCCATCAACACATAACCAAGAAACCTTCGGAAATCGTGTACCTCAACCTTCGAAAAGCATCCATTATATGAGTTATGGCAATACTCCCGAACTCCCGCCCCAGTACTGGGTGGCGTCAAGGTTATCTCACCAACAACTGCATAAAAGATATTTTTGATGTCGGCAAAACTCAGGCATTCCAGAACTGCAACGATAAAATTGTGACGACAACACCTCGGAGCTCAACTCCCCGGGTCACTGCCACATAAAAGACAGGAGGCGCCAAGAACATTGTTCTCGTCACAAAACCATCGGAACGATTCCAAGATACCCGCGTGATCCTAAATTTTTTTTTGTGAAATTTGAGGAGAGGAAAGTCAAAACATCTACGTCAGAAGACCTCACCAGAGCGACAAAGGGACCAAGGAGTAAAAAGAATCCTACTCTCCGATATATATAATCCTAAGACTCAAAACATTTTTTTCTAGACTCAACAACGCCAGCAATCAATCAAGCAGGGGGATCCTAAGTCGGGGATGGCTCTGATTACCAACTTGTAACACCCACAATGTGGCTATATCTCCCACGTGTCGAAGCACGACTTCGAGGCATAACCGCATGGTGGTTTTGTCGCAAGAAGGGTCATCTTCACACAATCCCATGTAATGAACAAGAATGGGATAAAGAGAGTTGGCTTACAATCGCCACTTCACACAATACATAATTAAGATCATACATCATTCAAAATTCACTCATAGACCGACTACGGTCAAATCCAAATGAAAAGAAGACAACCCCAAATGCTAGATCCCCGATCGTCCCAACTGGGCTCCGCTACTAATCATCTGGAAACGAAACATAGTAAAGACCAAGATCCTCATCAAACTCCCACTTCAGCTCAGTTGCGCCAATTGCGCTGGTATCCTCGGTACCTGCATCTGTTTTGGTAGAATCTGTGAGTCACGAGGACTCAGCAATCTCACACCCGCGAGATGAAGACTATTTAAGCTTGTAGGCAGGAAAGGGGTAACAAGGTGGAGCTGCAGCAAGCACTAAGCATATATGGTGGCTAACATACGCAAGTGAGAGCGAGAAGAGAAGCAACACATCGGTCGAGAATCTAGAAGTGATCAAGAAGTGATCCTGAAACTACTTACGTTCATACATAACCCAAACCGTGTTCACTTCCGGACTCCGCCGAGAAGAGACCATCACGGCTACACACACGGTTGATGCATTTTAATGAAGTCAAGCGTCAAGTTATCTACAACCGGACATTAAAAAATTCCCATCTGCCTCATAACCGCGGGCATGGCTTTCGAAAGATAATACACCCAGCAGGGGTGTCCCAACTTAGCCCATCATAAGCTCTCACGGTTAACAAAGGATATACCTTCTCCTGGGAAGACCCGATCAGTCTCGGAATCCCGGTTCACAAGACATTTCGACAATGGTAAAACAAGACCAGCAAAGCCGCCCGATGTGCCGACAAATCCCGATAGGAGTCGCACGTATCTCGTTCTCAGGGCACACCAGATAGGTCAGCCTACAAGTAAAACCAGCCCTCGAGTTACCCCATGGTGGCCCTGCAGTCTGCACATTTCGGACCAACACTCAAAGGAGCACTGGCGTGGGGGGGGGGGGGGTTAAAATAAAGATGACCCTCGGGCTCGCGAAAACCCAAGGGAAAAGGCTTAGGTGGCAAATGGTAAAACCAAGGGTGGGCCTTGTTGGAGGAGTTTTATTCAAGGCGAACTGTCAAGGGGGTCGCATAAATCACCCAATCGCGTAAGGAACGCAAAATCAAGGAACATAACACCGGTATGACGTAAACTAGGGCGGCAAGAGTGGAACAAGACACCAGGCATAAGGCCGAGCCTTCCACCCTTTACCAAGTATATAAGGTGCATTAATTAAACAGGAGATATTGTGATATCCCAAAAATATCCATGTTCTGACCAGGAACAAACTTCATCTTCACCTACAACTAGCAATGCTATAAGTGGGGCTGAGCAAAAGCGGTGACATAGCCAAACAATGGTTTGCTAGGAAAGGATGGTTAGAGGCATGACATAGAAATATGGGAGGCATGGAAAACAAGTGGTAGGTAGAGCTAACATAGCGATAGAGCGAGCAACTAGCAAAGCAAAGATAGAAGTGATATCGAAGGTATGGTCATCTTGCCTGCAAAGTTCTTAGAATTGTCGAAGGCTTGATCCTCGTTAGCGTAGTCAACAGGTTCCTCGTGCACGTACTCGTCTCTCAGCTCTACTCAAAGCAAGAACGAAAGCAATGGAAACACAATAAATCACGGTGCAAAGCACAAGCAACATGATGCAATACATGACATGATATGCGAGATGTGGTATGCAATGCATATGCGGGCTCCGGAAGGGAAAATGATGAACAAGGCCTCAACTTGGAAAACCAAGTATGCCGCTGGAAAGATGAGATGATTTCGGTTGAAATCGATATAAAGATCACCGGGAACGGATGCACGGTTTGCAAATGGCAAGCAAAACAAGAATGACACAAATCTGCGATTAACAGCACGATGCTACTTAACATGCAACAAGAAACTATGCTACAGCACCCCAACATAATAACAAAGCATATGGCAGTGATCTACAGGAGATGCTTGACAAAAGAGGAACACTGAGCTACGGCTAAATCACACCATAACAGATTCAAACAAGCATGGCAAAAGTACAAAAGATATCAGCTTGGACATGTCATAAAAAACATCGGGTAGCAATGTTCAGAGCAAGCAATCAACATGCTACAGGAACTTATAATATCCAAACAAGACATGGCATGATTCTACTCAAAGCATAGAATAAAACTCCCTTACTGACCATGAGCCAAAATGGATCAGAAGATATGATGGCACCCATGTAAACATTGCAAGTTTCATTAACAGATTCAGCAAACGTAGCATGGCATTGAAAGAATTACGAAGGCATCTTTGCGAGCTCGATTCACTCACCACAAGTCATTGAATGACAAGATAAGCATAGCATAAGCAAGAAGACATGTTTATGAAGCTAACCATGGCAAGAACAAGATCATAGCATGCAAGGATAAACTACAACAACCTTGGCAAAATTGAATAACATGTAAACAATCTGCCAGGAAAATGGCATTCTAGACTACTCCATAATTGCAAACATGGGCATGGATGGATAAAGCATAACCATATGTTCAAATCATCCTTACTGAAGTATCTCAAAATAATCATGGATCTCTCTGTAGCATCAAATTTACATGGCATAAAAATAACAGCAGAACAGGGACTGAAATCAGCAACATCACGAAGCCTAGGTTGCATGCTTGTGCTAGTCACCACATTGATCACAAAAATACATGGCAAGCACCTCTGTAAAGATGGCATGGCATAGAACAAAACACATGTAGAGCTCATGGCCATAAGATGCACACAATAAATGTAGCAAAAATGACAAATGCACACATTTTATTAAGAATTAGGAACTAACATTATACATCACTCTTTCATCAGAGATTCAGGCATCTAGATGACCTCAAATGTACATGGCCCACTGGAACAAAATGAAGAGCACATCCTGATGAACAATTTGATATATCATGCGCATGAAACGGAGCTACGATGACAGAGTTATGATGCGATGAACATGGCTATAAAATACTGCAGACTTGGAGGATTTCGGGGTCAACCTAGGGTTTGACCCGATCTGGATCTAGATCTGGGCGCGGACGCCGAGGTACACCGGAGCAACTCGCTGGAGGTGCTGGTCGGGAGGGGGCCGGAGATGAGGTCGGGGAGGCTGCCGGGGCCGAGGACGGCCGGATCCGGCGGAGGCCGGCGCGGCGGCGCCGAGGTGCCGGGGCGGCGG
>NC_057795.1:453534106-453542368 GCF_018294505.1 Triticum aestivum | reverse complement strand
CCCCCTTGCCCCTTCCCCTATAAATAGAGGGGTGAGGGGAGGGCTGCACACACAAGCCAAGGCGCAGCCCCTCCCCTCCCCAACACCTCTCCTCCTACGTCACGAGCTTGGCGAAGCCCTGCCGGAGTACTGCTTCTCCACCAACACCACGCCGTCGTGCTGCCGTTGAAGCTGTCTTCCTCAACCTCTCCTTCCTCCTTGCTGGATCAAGACGGAGGAGACGTCGTCTGTTCCGTACGTGTGTTGAACGCGGAGGTGCTGTCCGTTCAGCACTTGGTCATCGGTGATCTGAATCACGTCAAGTACGACTCCATCATCACCGTTCCCTCGAATGCTTCCGCACGCGATCTACAAGTGGTATGTAGATGCAAACTCACTCCCTTGACTCGTTGCTTAGATGAACTCATAGATGGATCTTGGTGAAACTGTAGGAAATTTTTTAATTTTTTGCAACGTTCCCCAACACATATCACATCACATAGCATACCCTGCAAAAACAAGTTAGATGTCCTCTAATTGTTGTTGCATGTTCTACGTGGCTGCTATGGGTTTCTAGCAAGAACGTTTCTTACCTATGCAAAAGCCACAATGATGATATGCCTATTGCTATTTACCCTTCATAAGGACCCTTTTCATCGAATCCGATCCAACTAAAGTGGGAGAGGCAGACACCCGCTAGCCACCTTATGCAACAAGTGCATGTCAGTCGGTGGAACATGTCTCACATAAGCATACGTGTAAGGTCAGTCTGGGCCGCTTCATCCCACAATACTGCCAAACCAAGATAGGACTAGTAACAGTAAGCAAATTGAACAAACCAACGCCCACAACTACTTGTGTTCTACTCGTGCATAGAATCTACGCATAGACCTGCCTCATGATGCTACTGTTGGGGAACGTAGCAATAATTCAAAATTTTCCTACGCATCACCAAGATCCATCTAGGAGATTCTATCAATAAGAGAGAGAGAGAGAGATAGAGAGGATGTGCATCTTCATACCTTTGAAGATCGCTAAGCGGAAGCATTACTAGAACGCGGATGATGGAGTTGTACTCGCGGTGATTCAAATCGTGAAAGATCCGATCTAGCATCGAACAGATGGCGCCTCCGCGTTCAACACACATACAGCCCGGGGACGTCTCCTCCTTCTTGATATAGCAAGGGGAGAGTATAAATTGAGGGAGAGCTCCGGCAGCACGACGGCGTGGTGGTGGAGCTTGCAGTTCTCCAGCAGGGCTTCGCCAAGCACTACGGAGGAGGAGGAGGTGTTGGGGAGGGAGAGGGTTGCGCCAGGGGAAGGGTCCGGCCACCCTACCACCTTCCCACTATATATAGGGTCAAGGAAGAGGGGGGCCTCCCCCCTCCCAAATGGATCTAGAGGGGGGCGGCGGCCAAGGGGGAGGCTTGCCCCCCAAGCCAAGGGGGGCGCCCCCTTTAGGGTTTCCCCCCAACCCTAGGCGCATGGGCCCTAGCGGGAGTTGGCGCCCAGCCCACCTAGGGGATGGTTCCCCTCCATATTCAGCCCATAGGGCCCTCCGGGGCAGGTGGACCCTCCCGGTGGACCCCCGGAACCCCTTCGGTGTTCCCGGTACAATACCTGTAAACCCCGGAACACTTTCGGCGACCGAATAAGGACTTCCCATATATAAATCTTCATCTCCGGACCATTCTGGAACTCCTCGTGACGTCCGGGACTCCGAACAACATTCAGTAACCACATACTATTTCCCATAACAACTCTAGCGTCACCGAACCTTAAGTGTGTAGACCCTACGGGTTCGGGAACCATGCACACATGACCGAGACATCTCTCTGGCCAATAACCAACAGCAGGATCTGGATACCCATTTTGACTCCCACATGTTCCATGATGATCTCATCGGATGAACCACGATTTCGGGGCTTCAATCAATCCCGTATACAATTCCCTTTGTCCATCGGTATGTTACTTGCCCGAGATTCGATCGTCGGTATCCCAATACCTTGTTCAATCTCGTTACTGGCAAGTCTCTTTACTTGTTCCATAATGCATGATCTCGTGACTAACTCCTTAGTCACATTGAGCTCATTATGATGATGCATTACTGAGTGGTAAATCCCAGAGATACCTCTCCGTCATACAGAGTGATAAATCCCAGTCTCGATTCGTGCCAACCCAATAGATACTTTCGGAGATACCTGTAGTGCACCTTTGTAGCCACCCAGTTATGTTGTGACATTTGGTACACCCAAAGCTTTCTTACATTATCCGGGAGTTGCACAATCTCATGGTATAAGGAAATGATACTTGACATTAGAAAATCTCTCAGCAAACGAACTACACGATCTTGTGCTATGCTTAAGATTGGGTCTTGTCCATCACATCATTCTCTTAATGATGTGATCCAGTTATCAACGACATCCAATATCCATGGTCAGGAAACCATGACCATCTATTGATCAACGAGCTAGTAAACTAGAGGCTCACTAGGGACATGTTGTGGTCTATGTATTCACACATGTATTACAGTTTCCGGTTAATACAATTATAGCATGAACAACAGACAATTATCATGAATAAGGAAATATAATAATAACCATTTTATTATTGCCTGTAGGGCATATTTCCAACACACCCACCATAATACATGCTATCTCGAGAGAAGCCACGAGTGAAACTATGGCCCCGGGTGTCTTTTCCGTTATACTGCATCTCTTTAAATCTCGTTTACTATTTTGCAATCTTTACTTTCCAATCTATACAACAAAAATACCAAAATATTTACTTTACTATCTCTATTAGGTCTGACTTTTGCGAGTGACCGTGATGGGATTGACAACCCCTTTATCGCGTTGGTTGCAAGGTTCTTGATTGTTTGTGCAGGTACTAGGTGACTTGCGCGTCGTCTCCTACTAGATTGATACCTTGGTTCTCAAAACTGAGAGAAATACTTACACTACTTTGCTGCATCACCCATTTCCTCTTCAAGAGAAAAAACAACGCATGCTCAAGAGGTAGCACCAAAGGGTACAATACAATGTTTATACAAAGTCTACATATATACGGTCTAACAGGGAGTGGGGGTGGGGGTGACGGTGGCTCTGGCGTCGAAGACACCGAAGGGGTGCTGAGGGGAGAGTGAGCGAGTGTGAGTGAACTGCCTTGGGAGGTGACTGGAGAGAGCATGGGAGTTCTGAAACGTCTCATCGTCTCCCGCGCTTCCCCACCCATGTAGGCGCTCGCCACGCGTGGCTCGACGAGCCTGGCTCGTGAAAAACTACCGATTCGACCATTCCCCTAAATTCAGGCTCACAGTTGCTTTAAGTTTCATGCAGGTAAGGAAACAGATGCAGCCCAAGCTATCAAATAGGTGGATTTCATCCCGCGCAGGCCTGGCTAAGGGTAGTGCAGCCTACCAAACGCGTCTTAGTGACTAAAGATGAGATAGATTATCTCTGGTACATTTTCAGGTAAGAAAATTTCCTCAAAGGTGTTTTTGTTCATCATTTGCATTTATTTATTTAGTTATTCTGAATCACTATGCTAATTGTATTACTAACTTAAATGCAGCTATGTACTCTCTCCGTTCCTAAATATTTGTCTTTCTAGAGATTTCAACAAGTGACTACATACGGAGCAAAATGGATGAATCTACACTCTAAAAATATGTCTACATACATCTGTATGTGGTAGTCCATTTGAAATGTATAGAAAGACAAATATTTAGGAACGGAGGGAGTATATAGAAGTGATGATGGCCTGCTTGTGCTTAATGTTGAGTCACGACCACATGTATTGCATGCTTTTGTCAACACGGGTACTGTTGAGTAACGTGATTGTATTATAAACATAAGTTAGATTAGGAATTATTCTGGCTTGCCTTGTACTCCTAGTAGATCATGTACTCCTATATATATGCCCACGAGGCTCAAGCAATACAATGAACTATTCCACCAATCCTCTCTCCCTTCTAACATGGTATCAGCCTAATCACGATCTAAACCCTATCCGCCGCCGCTTCCGCACCCGCGCGCCGCCCCCGGGGCGGTCGGCCTCCATGACCGCCATCGGGGGCCGCGCCGCCTGTACCTAGGGTTCGTCCGCCAGTCGTGTTGACCGGCTGCCCTAGAGAGTCTTTTTCCCGAGCCCTTGCTCTGAGTTTTTTCGCTCTCTCGCCGGTCGTTTTGATCAGGGTTTTCTTTTTGGTCTTCCGATCTACGATCGGTTTGCGTCGCCCGCCGCTGCCGTCGACCCCCGCACGCCTCTACTCCAACATCGGCATGACTACGCGGCTTCTTCTCCGACACAACAGTCTGGCGCAACATGCAGCGGCCCGGAACGGCCGCCGTCCGTGCATCAGTCGCTCGCGTCGTTCTCCACCAACCATCATCGCCTAGATTGGATCAGGATCCTCCTTCCACATCGTCTCCATCCAGCTCGATGGCAACCGGGTGCATCCTTTTCTCGGAGGATGATGCGTCCCGTGTGGCGTGTACTAGTGCAACACATTGGCGTGCCTGCATGGCTAGCTTGGCCACCAGCACCACACAACACGATCGAGGTGCTGTGCACGCCGGCTGTGTTGTTCCACACAACCCACTTCCCCGCCCCCACGCGTCGATTGACTGCGTGCCCGCGCCGGCTGTACGCCTTTCCATGAGCGTCCGGATCGGTCTCCCCGCCCTGCGTGTGTCCTCGGTGACCGGCTGCACTGTCACGTCTCGTTGCACTTCCCCATCTCCAATCGAGCTCCACTTCATCTTCGCGAGTGATTGAATTGATCATCTGACTGCCCATGAATCGCCTCATCTACGCCGTATTATCAACCTGGCCGTTGGTCACGCGCACGTTCACAAGTCCCGTGAAGATCACCCTCGAGTTCAGCGCGCCCCTCCACCGATCGAGCAACGGGCTGCCGCTGCGTCGCCCCATCGGGCCACAGCACCGCCGCCCTGTGGTTCTCCTAGCGGCTGCATCGACTCGTGTGTCGCTGTTGTGTCGCCCCTACGGGCCGTAGTGCCACGATACGCGGTCCCAGCCGCCGCCCCGAGGCCGTCCCCGCGGTTGCACCGACCCGCGCTCCATCGCTGCACCACCCCGTCGGGCCGTAGTGCCGTGGCCCACGGTCTCCGCCACCGCCCGAGGTTTTCCTGTCGTCGCCCCGACCTTCCCGTCGCCGCTGCATCGCCCCTTGGGGCCGTAGCGCCACAGCCCACGGTCAAATCCGCCGTCACCGCGCGTCAACCTCACGAGGTATGCGCCGCGCCGTCTCCCTTGGCCCGGGAATGCCACCGTCCGCGCCGGTCTTTGTCATGCTGTCAAGGTTCTTCGCCTACTTCGAGCACCACCACCGCACTCCTAACCAAGCCGCCGCTGCCGCCGTCAGGTCACCGCCGCCACTTTTCTTAGGCCGCCGACACCGCCCTCCACCTCCTTCGTCTTCGTCCAGCACTAGACCATCGCCAGCGTCACCATCACCTACCCCGACAACTTCGTGTACTCCGACAACCACGAGCGGCATTGTCCCCGCGTCAATTGGCACCGCAACCATCGTCGAGTCTTCTTCTCTACTGGCCCTCCGACTTCTCCGACGTGGCATACAACTCGTGCAGGTCCTAGTCTCCGCATGCCCGGTGCTGGCAACACCGCCATGTGTCTTCGTCCACGACGTGTCCCCGGGCCTGGCAAGCCTGGTGCGGCATTTCGTCAACTTCTTCTTCGTCCTTCTTCGCATGCCCGGTGCTGGCAACACCGGTGCGTTCCTTCGTCTACGATGTGTCCCCGGGCTTGGCAAACCCGCCGCGATGCGTCGTCAACAACATCTCCTTTCCGGTGCACCACTACTTCGACACCACTGCGCCCATCACTAGTAGAAAACAGGGCTACTGTTCGGCCTTGGCCAGCCCATTAGTCCCGGTTCTTCAAGAACCGGGACCAATGGGGGGTATTAGACCCGGTTCGTGAGCCCAGGGGCCCGGCCGGGGCCTCGTGGGCATTGGTCCCGGTTCGTGTGGAACCATTTGTCCCGATTCGAGCCATGAACCAGGACCAATGGTCCTCGCTGTTGGCCCACAACCATTGGTCCCGGTTTGTGGCTTGAACCGGGACAGAAGGGGTGGCTTTAGTCCCGGTTCATGCCACGAACCGGGACAAATAACTTGCCTACATATACCCACCGCCGCGATAGAGCACTACAGAGTGCTTTGTTTTGTCAAGCCGGCAAGGGGAGGGCATTTGTGTGCTCTAGTTCACCTCCTATGCACATGAGGTGTTCGATGAAATGCCCGAGCCACACTAGTTAAGCTTTCTCCTCTCGAAACTCGACCTCCAAGCTCCATTTTCGACGAGATTTGTCTAGATTTAGCGGTCCTTCACGCCCCGTTCCCTCCCCGTCTTCACCGTCGTCGATCGCCCATGCCGATCTTGTTGCCGGCACCACTGTGGTGAGCCTCTTGTTCTTATCTTCTTTCTGAAAGAAAAAAATTCTGACTTCAGATAGATACTTGTCTAATTTTCTTACTTTTATTATTCCTTGTTATTATATAGTGCGATGGTTTTGGTATCCGCCCCCATCGGCCCTCGTCATGTCTATGATTCAGATGTGGTATATATTATCTTTTCATAACTATTTGGTTCATTTATTGTTTATGACAATTATGCCGACCAATGTGACATAGATTTTATTTATCTAGGAGGTTGTTGAACCGGAAATTCCAACCGACCCTATTGTCGAGAGGTTAAATTTAGTTGAAGAAGAAAACAATTACTTGAAGGAAAAAATAAGAAAAATTGCATGTTGTGGATGTCGTCGATGATCACAAGATCAAGATGGATGCAATGCGGTTGAAGATTAAAAAGATTAGAAAATATGCCATTCATACCGACGCTTGGTATCATTATGCAGTTGGATCAGTTGTTACCTTGGTTGCGGTTATGATCGCATTTGTTTTTGCATTGAAATGTTTTACATAATTTCAATGTATGGTTTAATTAGATGCTCTGGAGAGCTATATGTTGTTCAATGAGAACTATGTATGTAATTTGGTTTTAATGCTCTGGAGAACTATGTATGTACTTTGGTTTTAGAGTTCATTTCAAATGCTTTTCAACTTCATGGTCTTACAACTTTGAATGGTGCATTTTGAACACAGAAAAACAAGGGAGTTCGAATAAGTTCAAAAAAATTGAAATCCCTTTGTAACAGACGAGTTTCCGTATGAAACCCTGATACTTGAAAAGAGATTGTCCGTTTTGTACACAAAGTGCATCCAGTTTTTGCCATAAGCCTCTCTACTTTCTGGCACATGCTATGTGGGTGAAATGATGATACCATGCCAACTTGGAACCTTTTCAGAGTTCATTTCAAATGCTTTTCAATTTCATTGTCTTATAGCTCCAAATAATCAGTAAATGCATGAAATATAACAAATGAAGTCAGAAAGGGTTGTAAATTGATGATGTGGCTTTGAATGGTGCATATTGAACACAGAAAAACAAGGGGGTTCAAATAAGTTCAAAAGAAATGAAATCCCTTTGTAATAGACGAGTTTTCTTATGAAACCCTGATACTTCGAAGGAGATTGTCTGTTTTGTACACGAAGTGCATCTAGTTTTTGCCGTAAGCCTCTGTACTTTTTTGCACATGCTATGTGGGTGAAATGATGATACCATGCCAACTTAAAACCTTTTCAGAGTTCATTTCAAATGCTTTTTAATTTCATGGTCTTATAGCTCAAAATAATCAGTAAATGCATGAAAAATAACAAATGTAGTCAGAAAGGGTTGTAAATTGATGATGTTGCTTTGAATGGTGCATTTTGAACACAGAAAAACAAGGGGGTTCAAATAAGTTCAAAAAAATGAAATCCCTTTGTAATAGACGAGTTTCCGTATGAAACCCTGATACTTTGAAGGAGATTGTCTGTTTTGTACACGAAGTGCATCCAGTTTTTGCCGTAAGCCTCTCTACTTTCTTGCACATGCTATGTGCGTGAAATGATGATACCATGCCAACTTGGAATCTTTTCAGAGTTCATTTCAAATGCTTTTCAATTTCATTGTCTTATAGCTCAAAATAATCAGTAAATGCATGAAAAATAAGAAATGAAGTCAGAAACAAAATAAAATAAAATAAATAAGTAATTTGAAACAAAATAATATAAACTTTAACAAAATAGATAAGTAGAAACAAAAAAAACTTTAACAACATAAATAAAATTTATGAAACTAAAATTATCAAAGTATTTTTTGTTCAAAACATTATAAGCAACTTCGAGTATT